>NC_088912.1:84373644-84681769 GCF_963576675.1 Euphorbia lathyris
AGTTGCTTTCTGAAGATGAATGTTTAGAAAAAGTGATTTTCTTCTTAACTGTTGTATTTTTGTCTGTTCCATCTCTTTTTGCTTTTTTTCTGACTTGCTAAAGAATCTCCGCATTTATCCAGGTGGAAGGTGGTGGTGAGGGTGAAGATTTGCGGGAAGAATGGAACCTTATTCCAGAAACTGTTCTGCATAATATGATCTGCATGCACAATAAATTATTTGGCACTGTCGATCTTATGTTGCACGTAAGTAGCCTATTCATTGTGACATTCTAGATGCTTTTGATTCATTACCTTGGTAAATTTCTCTATTCATGTTTACTTCCCTCCAGAGCTGCTACTTTTCCATGTAGAAATTGTTTTGGTACAGATATCGGATGATTAATAAAAAATATGCACAAGTATGCCCACACACTACACATAAAGAAGGAAAAGTTGAGGTCTTGTTAGTATGCAACACATGAAAAAAAAATTAATTGGCCTTATCCGGTCTGTAACCTTTGTCATGCCTGGGCTGTATATGATGATTTCTGTCCATCTAATGGTAATGGTTCTTAATTCCATGATACTATATACCTGTGCATGGGAAGACATGTGAGTCCATACTGTTTATGAGATACGTATTGCCTAATTCATTAACTCCTTTATGATCTGTTTCAGCCTGGAACTTTCTCTATATCTGATGCTGATAGATTCCTTTTGTTCACTGACACTTATTCACTGGGAACACGGATGATTAAAGGTAATCTACATGCTATTTCTTTTATGTTTGTGTTAAGTTCATGTTATTGGCTGAATGCTTATTTATTTATTAAATTATTCAGGTTTAGGAGGTCTAGTATCCTCTTCCTTGGATGCTACACTGATGCCAGAGCATTTACTTCGTCTTTGTTTGGAGCATGAACAAACATTTGTTCCTCGTCATAAAACAACCAATTACAGTTTTTATAAGGTTCTGAATTTTTTATTTTCTTTTGTGACAGATTGTCCTTTTCTTGGTCGCATTGTCCCTTGATATTCCCATTTATTTATTTTTACTTCACTTGCTTAGGATTCAAATGCTTCTGAGATGGCTAAAATGGTGAAGTTACTTGTGGCTCTTGAAAAGCGAATTCGTGGCCTTCTGAATGAGTGGGAAGATCACCCTGTTCTCAAAAAGATCATAGATACAACTGAAATGCTCTTGGCTATCCCTTTGGGTACACCTCTAGCCAAGGTAAGAAATAAACTAATCTTTGCTTTTGTTTGGAAGAACTGCTGGTAGATCAAATTCACAGAGAAATCTTGAATTCTAGAGAAGACAATAATAAGGCATCTTACTATACAACTCACTGAAAAAGACTACAAACAAGAAATAAAAAATGATACAAAAATAATACTGAGTTAAGTACAATAACACTTAAAGAGTAACTCCCTAAAAGCTAATCAGAATCCTACTTAGATCTCAGAGCTCTGGCTTATCCTATAACGAAGTGTACTTAGATTTTTATAGATGTATGCCTTTCTGTACATCTGAAGGCTCCACAAGACAAGAAAAAGAAATATAATGTAAAGAACTGTCTTCTTTTCCTGGCGATCATTTTAAACTAACATAATTGGTTGATATTTAAGCCTGCAATGCGGAGCAGCATTAGTAGAACATATAATACGGAAATTATGGCATAGACTGATTTTATGGAGTAATTATTTGCATTTACCTTTTGAGAAACCAAGCAAAAGAAAGTTGTAGGCTACTTCAAGTTTCAAATTTATACAGTATATGAAATGGGCAAATTGGTTACTTCACATGGTTTTGGATGATATAGAATGGTCTCTAGTCTCTTAGTGAATTAAGGCTCAAAAACAACTTAACCAGGTCTAATTGCGTTCCGTACAACATCAAGCTTAACTTGCTTTGGAAATATTTCTTTTGAAGAATTATATTATAGGATTTTTTGTTTGTTTAATATAAATCATTCTTTTAGATGTATATATGTTGGATAGTTGTGTTTTTGCAGGGGTATAGGTTCTCCTTGTTATTACTTTCTCTCTTCTGGTCTGTAGCATATGTTTGTTGTATTGTTCTGTTTTGTGGGGAGTGTAGTTGCTTCTAGTCATTTATCTTATCTCTTCTTTAAACTGAAATATCTGTTATTTTATGAAGGCTCTTCTGGGTCTGCGATTCTTACTTAATAGGACAAGAGTACTAGAAGAAAATGGATCAAAATTCTCTCTTTCTGGTATGCAATACTGTTCAGTTCTTTTCCTTTCATGTATGTGTGTTTGGTCTTTTTAAATACTAGATTATCATTTTTAAGATTTTTTTCATTTGTTCTGTTGTACAGTTCAAATGGAACCCATTATTGCTTTGATATGCTTCTGGCAAAAGCTGGAATTTGACTCGTGGCCTGCACTGTTTGATGCTGTGCAGAATCAGTATGAGATTAGTGCTGCAAAGGTAACTGATTGCTGTATTTTTGTTAAGGTTGTCTCTTGTTACAACGACCTTTAATTGCCGAAGGATGATAAATTAGTGTTTTATCCTTTATAAATGTGTTGCCTCAGGGCGACTTATCTTCATTTTGTGGGGAAAAGCCTTTTGATGCCCCTGTCCCTATTTCATTATCACTTTCTTCCATCTCATTTGCTGTCTCAATCCAGAAAAAATTGTGTTCACTAAAAAAATTTCTTGCCCATTTTATTTTTTTTACTTTCTTTCTTTCTTTTACAAATCCTTCTTATACCAGTGTTTAGGGAATTACTTAGGATGGATAGAAATGGAGTTATAGTCAATCTATATTTGATAAGTTTATGACTAGACCTTCTAATAGCTGAGGAAACATGCAATATGCTCATATAAAATCATATATGGTTTTGAAAAGTTAGCTCCAATTGTGCTTTTGGATATTATATTGCATTTCGCATTTCGCATTGTAGGATTGAGTTATATTTCCTCTCTGCCTATCTATTCTACCTGATGCAACTCTTATCAAATAAATCAAAATGCTGTGCTTTATGTGTTGCAGTTATGGTTTCCTCTATTGTCAGTTTTGGATGATAGCCATGCTGGTGATGATGCTGCTACAATCGACAGGTATGTGCCTCATGTGCAATAACAGTATCCTTCTCAGTTTGGTTTTACTCCTTTTAGATATCTGTTCTATGTGGTGCTTGAGTTTTTTCTGAAATTGCATGGATTTTGCAGCTTGGAGAAGTTCATCAATGATTCCAGCATTGGTGAATTTAGAAGACGCCTTCAACTTCTTCTTGCATTCCTTGGTCAAATCACTGTTGCTAGATGCCTAGAAGTGGAAACTTATTCAAGGTATTCATCTTTTGAGCATCAACATGTTCATAAACTCATTTTTTTTAATTAGAAGGGAATAGTAGACAATGATCTTTATTCCATGTTCATTTGGGACTGAGTCATTATATAGTATATACTTTCTTAGTCTTCTGTGATTGTTTTCCAAATGAATTGCTCTAATTGTAAATGAATCATATAGTTCTCAGCAGCAGAGGCAGGAGAGAAAGATGACGATTTTGTACAATATATTCGGATACTATGTTCAATTCTTGCCAAGGTGAATTTCTTGTCTGTGGTCATAGTTTTGGATAGCTTACATGGTCATTTTTAAAGTTTTTCCAGGTTGTTTGGTATGCTCACTTTTGCTGTTATATCCTTTTCAGAGTTTTGGAGCACATTGAAGCTTGCAGAAGAAATATTGAGGGGGAACTGAAAGAATTTCTAAAGCTTTGTCGATGGGAACGACCTGAGGCTTGCATATCTGCTGAAAACTCAAAAAGGACCAGGCAGAAGCTTAGGAAGCTAGTTCAGAAATACAATGTAAGTAGCATAAAGATTATCCTTTTTAAAGGTGCTATTCAATATTTTAGGATGATATTCCAGTATTCTGATACAAGCTAACCCAGTGAAAGTAACTAAGACGTAATGCCTTGAGCTTGTTCTCTCAAATTTAATCTCTTCTTACTTAATCTTAATGTCGGTAGCCTGTTTTGTTGTACCAGCTAACTGACTGACTTGACGATTGAGTCTTGTATTCACATAGCTGTAGCCTGTAGCGAATGCCAACACCATTTATAATAGGGACAAAATACGTCAATATCCTAATGTTTTGGGGTTGGTGTGAATTGTGTTAGCTTGCATCTTTTATGACCAATTTGTGTGAAACTGATCCCTGATCTTTGCTGTGTGAATGATTAGTGAGGATAGGAATATTTGATATCCATGATGTGCGAATGATTAAGCAATTGTTGAGTCACAACCTACCCTACTTATTTTCCGGTGCAGTTCCTTATTCTTTTGCCTATCTCAAGTTACTCCTGTTGTCAGAACATTTTGAAAAGAGTGAATACTTCGCCCTATGAAGAAATAACAGAAGTATTTAAAATTTTATGCATGCTTATAATTATAATTTTGTTTTGTCAACAGGATGTGCTGCAACAACCTGTAATGCTCATTCTTAACCAAGAAGCTATACAGAAAGGTAATATGTTTCAGTCTCTGCATGGTCCAAGGGCCATAGATGTCTCGGAGACAATTACTGGGTCGTTGAATGTTGTTCTAGATCAACTCAACAATAAAGATAGGTTTGACTGTTTATCAATCAATACTTATGTCATTTCTTTATGAAATTGATAGAGACTCTGTTTGAGCAATATAATATTTTCTCAAGTGCAGGCTTTTATGGTCCCTGAATTGGAGAAATAAAGTTAATGATACTGTTCATAACTTGCACTGTGACAGGACTTCTCAATTATATTCTCTGGGTTTTGAAGGTTTTCTTTCCCTTCTTATTTGACATTTCTGTTGCCATAGTGACAGTTTTTCTTATAAGCTTAATAGTTGGTAGGTATCATATGCTTACATTTTGTGCAGATGCTGCTAGTATTGTGCGGAAATTTTTCACCACACAGTCTGAATGTTCCTCCCAACTGGGAGAGTGGACTGCTGTGGGGCAGACACTTGAAAAAATTTGTCGAGCAACAATCGATTGTCATGAACTCTGGAAAGATACTGAAAAAAGTTTTGGGAAAAGGAGAGCTTTTACTGATCTTTTAAAGATGTTAGAAAGCTGTGGGTTGCATAAGCACAAGTCTGAACTAATGAAGGTAATGAGGATTAGAAGTTTTTATTTGTGTTCTATTTGAAATGGTCTTTGATGTTGATTTTAGGCTAAAAAGTTCTCTCTTTTGTGCTGATTTGTACTGGTTAGGAATCAAAGAATAGCATCTGGTGGTTCATTCAGCCATCATACGATATTCAGCATTTGCTGCTCAGCCAAAATAGTTTGTCTCGTGGAAATTCTACTGCCAGTGAATTGCAATATCAGCCTGATGACTCTGTTGACGTTGAATTGAAAACAGTCAATGCATTTTACTTTAAAAGTGCTGCATCTGTTCAGCTTCTGGAACGGATATGTCTGAAACCCCATGAAGATATTACATATGAGCAGGTATAACTCTACAACCTAGTTAAGCCTCTAATATGTTTGATTCAATAGAATTCTGTTTTTGTGTATATCTAACCAGTTAACTAACTGCTTCATCTATAATGACTCTGACTCATCTTAATGAGTGGGACAATGTTCTTTGTTGGATTTTTTAATCTTTTATTACCAACAATTCGCGCCATTTTGGGCTGAATATGTGTGCTCACTTGGCGCAGTTAGGCTATGTCTGTTTGCTCATGCTTAAGAGTTACTGTGTTGATTTCTTCCTGGAGATTTTTTTTTTAACCTGGTTACTATTTTCTGACTTATGCAGGCTAGTAGGTCTGTCTCTTTTATGAACCATCTTATAGTTATACAACAGAGACTACATGCTGCTGCCTATAGTTTTGCCAAGGATTTGAATTGCTTGCGAGAATGCTTATTTGCTTTGGGGAACTTATATTCAAAGTGCCCTGGTAGGGACAATGCCAACATAAGTCAATGCTCCATCTCTTCAAACCAAAATGCAGTCTTCAAATGCATGTGGAAACAGAAGGTACGTTTTCAACCTGAGGACCTGTGCTATATAATGCATGTCTTGTCTGCCAATCACAAGACTAGAAGCTCATTTATTTATTTGAATCATTTCAGCAATTGTTTGATGGTCTAACTGCCATGTTGAATGAGGACTCACTACTACTAAGAACTGTTGAAAGTATGCATTTGAAGTCTTGTCCAACCATGAGGCCTGCAACGAATCATATGCTTCAGTTTATTGAAAAATTTACTCCAATCATGGAGAAACGCAAGGTATAAAAACTCAATATTTCATGCTTTTGTGCTCTTGCTTTCTTCCCTAACTAGTTGGGATTAAGGCTTGGTTTTTGCTGTAGTTCTTGCTTTATTCTGAAGGGATTTCTTTTACAGGAATTACTCGATAATTATCTCGTCAGTAATGGTCTTGTGCAAAGTCTTGTACAAGAATCATTAGATAAATATCTTCTTCACCGTGTTCGTGATATGTCTACTGCCCCCCTGCGTCCATATGTTATTTCCAAGCATATGGAACAGTTGGTTCATGAAAACTTTGAAGTTGTTAAGGAATTTGAGGAGCATCTCATGCATTTCAGCAAGCAAGAGTTGAATGGAAGCTCAGTCGTAGAGGCGCTTCTAAGTCGTTTTAATGATGCATTTCAAAAGGTATAGTTTGCATTTTTGCTAACTCCAGAGCCTGCAAATGGCTGCAGTTGGCAATTGATCTTGTCATTGTTCTGAATAGCTTATAAGTTATAATTGTAAAAAAAAAATGACATTTTGTGGGGGTAAAAGAAAATGAATTCATACGATTGTTCAACATAATTGCTTTTCCAGGGCAAGTTGTTGGCTGAAGGATTCAAACTTTATCTCAAGGAAAAATCGAGAAATGAATCAGTACTCGCAAGTGACAAATCCAACAACTACAATCAGAATTGTTCAAATGCTGTTTTTGATGGGGCAGTTAAAAAAACATTTGGAGTCATTGCTGATGTATATAGAAAACAGTGTTCGCTGGAGGGTACTCGTGCCTTCTCTGAAGAGTGTTTAGGGAATGTTACCTCTTGGGAATATCTTTTCGAATCAGCTGAAGATTTGAATTTCAAAGACTTGTATGATAATCTTCTCGAAACAATCATTTGTGCAGTAAGTCTGAATCCCTTTTGCTCTACTACTTTTGTGCACCCACATATACAGTTCTATGTTTCTGCTCTATCAGTTATTAAATGGGTAGTTCTTCTCATATCATGTGAACTTTCTGCTCAGGAAAAATTAATAAATTCTTCTTGCTGTGAAACGTCCCTCTTATCTTCCCACATTGGAGCATGTTTGGAGCATCTACATGTGCTTTCAGATTTAATATTGAATTTTGGTGAAAGTTTACTTCGAGATCTTCTGGTCATGCTTAAAACAGTAAGTAGCTAGATCTCTACCAAATTGCATTGATTATGAAATTCTAAAGTTTCAACTTATTGGCCACATTAACAGCCTCGCCTCTTATTTTTTCAGCTTTTTAATTACATAAGTTAGTTATTCTGAAGTTTGTCAATTCCCATGCTATATGTGTGCAGGTCTCTGTAATGACTCATGTTCTGGCAAATGTTTTAGCTTCATTATTCTCCAAAGGGTTTGGTATTCCGGTCAAAGATGATGGTAGTAATGATAAATCTCAAGATGCAACTGGAACTGGCATGGGGGAAGGAACTGGAGCTAAAGATGTCAGTGAGCAGATTACTGATGAAGATCAACTTCTTGGAAGTTCTGAGAAGGTTTGCTTTCTGATGATAATGCTCTTTGTTGAACTATTGCTTCATTGAAATATTAATTCTTTTAATCTGCAATTACAGCCAAGTGAAGAACAAGATGCCTCAGGTGAAGTTCCAAATAAGAATGACAAGGGTATCGAGATGGACCAGGATTTTACTGCTGATGCATTTAGTGTTAGTGAGGACTCCGAGGGAGAGAATGATGAAGATAGTGGTGATGAGCAATTAGAATCTGCAATGGGAGAAACTGGTGCTGATAGCGAAGCTGTTGATGAGAAACTTTTGGATAAGGAGGAAGAAGAAAACCCTGATAACACAAAAGAGAAGTTTGAATCTGGGTCATCCGTTACTGAGAGGGATGCAAGCAGTAGGGAACTTAGAGGCAAGGAAGATTCTGCTGGTGACGAAGAACATGAAGAGCACGACGATCAAGAACTCGATAAACAAAATGACAAAGCTGGACAGCAAGATGATCCCACCAACGCGGAACAGAGTGTCGATGACATGGTCATGGATAAGGAAGAATCGCTTGCTGATGCAACTGGGTTAGAGCCTGATAAGTTGAACGAAGTAGATAATGAGGATATGGATTTGGACGAGGATGTGAATGGAAAAGAAGAGTTAGATACCAAGGAAGAAGGTTCCGCAGAAGATGGAATCGAGTCTGCTGAGAATGCGAACCTGGATGAAACTGCTGAGGATGCAGACACAGATGAATCTGCTGAGAATGGGAATCATGGTGAAGAAAAGGTGGAAAATATGGAGCAGATGGATGCTGACGAGTTGGAAGAAAATGCTGAAAGAAACGATGACACTGAAAAGAATGAAGAGAATGTGGAAAAGAATTCAGTAGCATCAAGGCAAGATGCATTTGGACTTGGAACTACTGAAATGATTAGCGATCATGTGCCTAATTCAGCATCTGCAACACAACCCAACGGTGATTCCAAGGTATCAGATTCCAGAAACGTTGCATCAGAAACAAATGTATCTAATGCCAATGATGCTTATAATGATCCTACTCCCATGAAAAGCTTACCTGCTGGTTCTACCTCTGAGATGGATATGATGGTTTATGACACGTCAGAAAATGGAAGATTAAGTGATCAGCAAAAAGCGGACATTCCCCAACAAGAATCTTTTCCTGTGCAGAAAACTGAACCGAACCCGTACAGGAACGTTGGGGATGCACTTGAGGAATGGAAAGAAAGGGTCAGAGTATCTGTTGATCTTCAGGCAGACAACAAAGAGCCAGGAGGTGCGCTTGAGGACAATAATGCTGATGAATATGGACATGCTCCTGAGTTTGATGAGGGCACAGCTCAGGCATTAGGGCCTGCTACTTCGGAACAGATTGATCCAAATACTAATACTACTAAGTTGGATGAGGATGCTTCTGCCGCTCCAAGAGATGAAGCTGCTGAGATGGAGATTGATAAGCAAAATTCTGAAGAATGGGATGTCCAACATCACGGCTCAATCCTCAAGCATAAGACGAAGGAGCAAATGCAGATATCTGATTCTGGGAAGCCACATGAAGAGGAATTACCACAAATTTATGATCATGCTGATGATGTTTCAGAAATTCTTTCTGAGAATTTAGTTTCTGTCAAGAAGTCATACTTGAATGAGGACATATGCGACCTTAGCAAGCTTTCTGTGGATGATAATGACCTGGGGAAAGCCCAGGATCCCATAGAAATTTCCCTCAATGGAATAGATAATGCTGGTTCTCGTTGGAGAAGATATGAGTTGCTGACTACTAGGTTGTCCCAGGAGTTGGCTGAACAGTTGCGTCTTGTTATGGATCCTACAGTTGCAAGCAAGCTTCAAGGGGATTATAAGACTGGCAAGCGGATCAACATGAAGAAGGTAAAGAACATTGCTGTTCGTTATGTGTACATTTGAAAATTGATTCTTTTAAGACTTATCCTTACTGCTTATCGTTTTCTTTGTCCCCCTTGATAATGTTTAGGTAATTCCGTACATTGCGAGTCACTACCGTAAAGATAAAATATGGTTGAGGCGAACTCGGCCTAACAAACGTGACTACCAAGTTGTCATTGCTGTGGATGATTCCCGAAGTATGTCCGAGAGTGGTTGTGGAGATGTTGCTGTTGAATCTTTGGTGACAGTATGCCGTGCCATGTCTCAGCTTGAAATGGGAAGCTTGGCCGTTACAAGCTTTGGTAAGAAGGGGAACATAAAGTTACTACATGATTTTGATCATCCCTTTAATGGGGAAGCTGGGGTGAAGGTTAGTGCTTATATTTTCTGCTCTCAGTTCAATCCATCAATGTCTCCTGGTTTTGTTTCTTTTTCTAAACCAAAGTTTATAGAATAATAAATAGTATTTCCTCCTCTTTTTGTTCCTAAACCTGCTGTAAGAGATGTTATCATGTTAATAAATATGCTTCTAATGTTGTCTGGAACAGATCATCTCTAATTTAACATTCCGGCAAGAGAACACCATTGCTGATGAACCTGTGGCTGACCTATTGAAGTATCTGAAGAACATGCTTGATACTGCTGTTGTAAGAGCACGCCTGCCATGTGGACAGAATCCGCTACAGCAACTTGTTCTAATCATAGCAGATGGCCGCTTCCACGAGAAGGTAAAATTTGAGATTCTGCACATTACACTAGTCAGTCCTTTTTTTCAAAAAATACTCCCTAACATTAGAGAGTAGAAATAGTTAGATACAAATATTTGACAGTTGTCTTATACAGGAGAAGCTGAAGCATTACGTCAGGGACTTCTTAAGTCAGAAGAGAATGGTTGCATTTTTGCTTCTGGATAGCCCACAGGAATCAATCATGGATCAGATGGTATGTGTTTGTTTGTTTTGCTGTAAAATTTCCAAAATACTTAGTGGGCAAGTAAATTTGCTGAAAATGTGAAAAATTGAATTGTTTCAGGAAGCATCATTTGTGGGTGAAGGTGAAAAAAGAGCGCTGAAATTTACCAAGTATTTAGATTCTTTTCCATTCCCATATTATATTGTACTGAGGAATGTAGAGGCACTTCCAAGGACCCTTGCTGATTTATTGAGACAGGTATCATTCTTTTCTTTCAAATCCATTTCATAGGGATAGGATTTAGAAAATGTATTTAATCCATCATTGAGATTTAAGTTTATGGATTTTGAGTCTTTCTAAAATAAGGATAATTTAGTCTTAACCCTTCAATGAAAACATATTTGACAAATAAATGTCTGCATTGTAATTTTGGTGAATTTGTTGTGGCAGTGGTTTGAGGTTATGCAGAATTCAAGGGATTAAGTGGAGAGCTTGGGGCAGCATTCTTACTTAGGAACTAACTATTTTTATTTAATTGTATATTATCAATTTTATGTAGCAATTTTAATTTATTATTTTTGGGGGATTTTTAGAAGAATAATAGTTAGGGTATTTTCTTCTTAGATGTAGTGTACCAGTATGCCTCTTTGTAAATAATTTTATTTCTCCCTAATAAGAATGTTGTTAAGCCAAATATTACTATTGTTTCTTTTCTCATAATGTCTTCCTAAATGCGTTAACTATAGCCATTCAAACTTACTCAAGTTTGAAGTTAGTTTCAAAAAATCATTAGATTTTATTTTATCCAATAAAGTTGCTGGACTTTCATTTTTATTTTAGTAATGTTATTCAAAAAAATCAAGTGGGATTATAGTCTCTTACCATAAAAATGCAGCATCGACTATGAAATACCCTGCTTGAATGGTGGTAGTATGATAACCGTGTTGATTTTTATATATGACATAAAGGTAAATGATTTATTAGTATTTTTTATGTATTGCACTAGATGACTGTATATATATTCTTAGTTTTTATGTTGTCTTTTATATATACACCTGATATTTTTATACTTTGGATATTAGTTGTGAAAAAATAAAACAATTTTTTTTATTATTTATTCTCTTGATTTTTAATTCTCATTTTTATTTATTATTTAATATAATACTTTTAATTAACATTAAATATTATGGATCTTGATAATTTAAAAAAAAAATTACATTTTTATTTATTTATGAAGTTTATTTAAATAAAAAAGGAAAATTTACACAAAAATTCAAATTAAAAAAATTATTTACAACTATGTCAAATACTACTTTAAATAATATCAAACTAAATAAATAATTGTTTTTCATATATTTTAAGAACTAGGTTTATGAATTAGGGGTTTACGATATATTTTTTGAAGTTATGATTGTCTAAATTTTTTAAATTAGGATATAAAATCATATATATATATATATAAAATAATGATATATTGAGAATTATGTTTTGTAATATGATTTAATTGTAATTTTATAATCATATATAATTTTCCCTAATTTTAATGGGAAAAGCCCAATAAAAAAACTCAAGTTTATAATTTTATTTCTAATTTTAAAAATATTATTTATTTATTTTTTTGATGCGAGCTTTGTATATATACAACTGATATTGAGGTTGTAAATTCAAGTTGAATAACATAAATTCATCTTCACACATATTTTATGATCCAAACAAATTCCAAAATGAGAATATGATTCTGTAAGTGACGGTTATGACAGAGAAATAATAAAAGAAGAAAAAAAAAGGGGAAATTACATAGAAATTCATGTTTAAAAAACTATTTATAACTATGTCAAATTATAATTTTGTATTATATCAAACTAGTAAAATCAGTACTTTTAATATATTTTAAAGATTAAAATTTATAAATTAGAAATCTAAAATATATTTTCTAATGTTTATAATTTATGAATTGAAGTTTAGAATTTTTAAATTGTGTTATAAATTCATAATATATAGAGAATAATGACATATTAAGAATTAAGTTTGGTAATATGACTTAGTTGTAATTTTATACTTAATTATGATATTCATGTATTTGACCAAAAAAAAAAAGGCATTGGGTTAGGGGCAATCTTGTCATTTTCAAATTTAATGGAATCCTTTTAACTATTCCCGCCTATTCATGTCATTTGTTAGAAAGCAAAGTCAGTTGCTATATACAGCACCCAAATTCCGGTCCACCGCCCATTTTGGACATATTTGCCCTCCTCACTTTTTGAAACAAGAAAATAGAATTTGCTCAAATCCTCTCTACCTTCCTTGCATTTTCTCTCCAAAATCATAAACCCGAACAACAATAATTAAAATTATGAAAATAATTGATATGTGACAATTGGAACCTCGAAAATGGATGATTACGAGTCGGAAACATTAAGATTTATATTTTTTTTATCAAAGAACTCATGAAAATAATACATATTTTTCATGACGAATTTTTAATTTTTTGTCACAAAAAATTGAATGATTTAGTATTTTTCGTCACTAAAATTTTTACGATTTTGTATATTTCAAAATTTGGCCTAAACGGATGCATCATACAACCCGACCCATGGTAGGAATGGATGCGACGTACCACCCGACCCATGGTAGAACGGATGCCGCATCCGTTCCACCCATGGTTGGAACGGGTGTCGCATACTGTCCGACCTATGGCGGGAACGGATGCGGCGTACCACCCAACCCATGGTGGAACGGACGCCGCATCCGTTCCGACCATGGGTTGGGTGGTACGCCGCATCCGTTTAGGCTAAATTTAAAATTTTCTCTCAAATTTTTTTTTCCTCAATTTTGACAACATTTTTATGGCAAGGGCAAAATTGTCCAATGGAGGCGGTGCTAGCAATTTTGGGTGCGGTATATAGCAATACCCGAAAGGAAAACAAAATTATTGTCTCATAGTTATTTATGACTTTAGAGTTTCAATGTAAATTTGTCCTATTTTATCCATTAAAATGAGTTTAATATTACTTTATTTTATTTTTTTTGTTATTTTAAGTTTTTAAAATATGAAAAGTGTTGTGATTTAATGAATAAATATGGAAAATGAGGATTATTAATTAAGAAAGATTGAAGGTATTTTAATTTAATGTAAATAAATCATGTTTTTAATGTATGTGATTTTGTCGTGACAAATAGTATAAACATGAGAGAGTATTAAATAATAATATTTGACGGAATGATACTGGAGTAACCAAAAGTTCAATTGAACTAAAACTCGAAAGACCATATAATTATTTTTAAAAACATATATATTTACTAGCGTATTAAGCAAAAGGTGCCTTCTATGGTTACTTTGTTTTTGACAAAGTACCATTACTTGGTGTGGTTTCACCATTGGATGATAAATTAGAAATTAATCCAATGGTGAAACACACAAAGTAAGATTTACTTTATTAAAAACAAAGTAAGGATAACCTTTACCTAAGCAAAAGGTGCCTTCTATGGTTACTTTGTTTTTGACAAAGTATCATTGCTTGATGTGTTTTCACCATTGGATGATGAATTAGAAAATTAATCCAATGGTGAAACATAGAAAGTAAGATTTACTTTGTTAATTAATAGGCAAAATAGATGAGATTATATGGAGAATCTAAATACCGGATGGAAACAAAAATTATAGAACAAAAATTATATTTTCCGTAAGAGATTAATTAAATTTTTAATGAAAAAACAGAAAAATCAGTTTTTAAGAGTTTTTTCTCTCTTAAAAAAGTTTTATCTCTATTGATTGAGAGTTAAGTTTTCTTTTTCTTTATTGAGTGTTTCTTGAGTTGTTATGAGTTGTTTAGCTTAGAACTGTCGGGGGCTGGACAATCCCTAAGCAGTTCAGTATTTATGTGAGATGTTGAGAACTCACAAACTGTCTGTTGTATTCTTGTGTGAAACATTAGCAGATAAAAAATCAGATCGACGACCTTCAGAGAAAGTTTTCGTTTAATGCTTGTTTTTTTTTGTAGATGCTCGTGGTAGAAGCAAATGTTTAGTTGTATTTTGTGGAAGGATAAGGATGAACTGGAGGTTATTGGGTTCTCAGATCATCATATTAACATGAAAATAAAGGATCGTATGGGTTTGCGGATAGTGGGCATCATCGTGAGACTTGGTAACTACTTTTGGATATAGTAGCTTCTCATTTGATTCCGTAAACATCTATTGGAGATTTTAAATGTATTATTGATCAGACAGAGAAGAGAGGTGGTCTTAAATATCCCTAGTACCTCATTGCTGATTTTGTCGAATCAATTTCGTCTTTATCTCTTCACGACTTGTGCATGAGAGGAAGTCCTTTCATGTGGAATAGAGGGAAGGGCTCATACCAATGGATCAGAGAGAAGTTTGATCATTGACTATGGTCGACTGATTTGTGTCTTTAGTTTTTTAATTACATGGTATCAAATGTCACCATTTCTTACTCTTATCACTCCCCACTACTATTGTAGTTCGAAGTTAGGCCTACTCGTACTTGGGCCTATCATTTTCAGTTTAAGAAGGCATGGTTATTGGAGCAGGGGTTTGCTGATCTTGTTACAAAGAGTTGGTCGCGTGGAGGGGACTGCTCGACAGTGGACAAACTGACAGGGTGCAGTTCATCGATGGAAAGGTGGGGATCCTCTTTCCCCCCTATTTGTTTATCCTATATGCAGAAGTGATGTCTAAGTTGATCGCTAGATCAGAGGTGGATGGCATTATGCATGGTTATTGCATTTGTCGTGGTTCCCCTAATGAGAATTCCTTTTCTTTTTTAGGGCTACAATTGAGGAAAGTAATAAAACCGATGAGATTCTCTTAGCATATGGGTTGGCTTCTAGGCAAGTAGTGAATTTGGCCAAGTCTGACATATTTTTCAGTTTGAATGTGAAGGAGGAGGTTCATAATAACATTCGCTCTATTTTGGGTGTTGCTTCACTTCTTGATAAGGGAGATATATGGGTCTACCATCCCTTATTGGTAGATCAAAATGTGTGATCTTTAATTTCTAAAAGATAGGCTCAATAAGCATTTTAATAGTTGAAGTTTTTGTTTTCTCATTATAACAGGGAAATATGTTCTACTTAAATCAGTGACTCAGACTCTGCCTACTTTTTGTATGAGAACGTTTCTTCTTCCTAAATCTTTGTGCGATGATCTACAGAAGATGATGAATTCTTTTGGTGTGGTAGGAAGAGAAATGGAAAGAGGAATATCCATTGGTTTGATTAGGCAAAGTTGTTTACCAATAAGGACATGGGGGTTGGGGTTTCAAGATCTTCAAGATTTTAATCTTTCCTTATGTAAATCTTTCCTTATTGCATGGATGGAAGTTTTGTTGGGATTTAGTGTCCTATAGACAATTGTTATAGGATATAAACCAGTTGTAAATGAATCGTTCATTATCATTTGTTTTATGAGATATAATATATTTAATTATATAAAGACATTAATCTTTTATCAGAACTAATTAAGTTAAATAAAATAAATTCCAAGTTTATTTAAGTGTTCATACAAGCATGAAATGAGACTAAACTTTATAATAAACCAATAAACTTAAAACAACTTCAAGTCAAGTAATATGTTCATGGGATTAACATAATAATGGCGTCTTCTGTTGTGAACAGAGAGCTGATATCACAAACTTTAGATATGGAGATATCTAGACAGTTACATGTATCTGGTGAAGGAGTTCATTAGGATTAGCTTGAGATAAAAGAATGGATAGATTTATCTAATGTCACTTGTTTCATCTCAAATGGTATTAGTATGTATAAGTAATCCTCAGCCTCAAACAAACATTAATTAGGATTATGGAGTGTGGTGCTTTGACTCTGTCCAAACACGATCCATAACAGAGAGAAATCTGGGGTGTGTGAGGGCAGGAGTTGGGTATCACGTAAAGTAATTACAGAGTAGTTAATATTAGATTGAGGATTCGTCACTCTTGATAGATAAGAGATATATCCATGGCCTCTTGTGGAAGAATTAACTGAAACCCTTGCAAGGTAAGTGTAATAATTTAGGGGAGTAAGTTGCCTACTATTCCTTCTCTGAAATTTTTGTTACCTTAAAAAATGGGGAGATTGTTGAAACACAATTTCCAAGAGTTTTTTATTCTGACAAAAATAAATTAATCAGAACCCCCAAAAAAATTTAAGTTTAAATTTGATTAATGCTAACATGCTTGTTGAATATATTAAGACATAGTGTTAAAAAGAACTGGGCTTATAAAATAAAAGGCCCAAAGGCATATCAGAAGCCCATAATTTTGGAAGCCTAGAAGCAAACAGTGAACACAGCTGGCGTTGACAAAGGCCACATCACGCGTGTTCTCAAGACTGACATGAAGTACATGGTACAAAAGTAATGTCCCCTCAACAGTACCTCTGTCCATCAAGTAGTGGAAAGTTGGGAGACTGCAACACAGAAAACACGGCTCAAGATAGAAGAGCCTCTAGCGTCTGCAACGGGAAACTTTTGGCTAAAGGTACAAAGGAAGTCAGAAGCTGATGTTGGCCGGATCTGTTTCCACCAAACGGCTAGTTCAAATTTCAAAACGGATCTTTCACCAACCTATACTATAAATACCAAACCATTTGCTCCTTTTGAAATTGACGAAATCACAAGTAATCAAAGAGATCAAAACTTCATAAAGTTTCTAAAGCAATATTCAAACACACACGTCATTTCCATATCTGTGTTCGTCCAAAACGAAAATTAGATCTTCATTGTGTTCTTTGTAGGAACTTATTATTGTTCAGAGTATTACATCATAAGTTCTGTTGTTTATTTAGGTTAAGCAAATAGCAAAGAAATAGATAGCTGGGAGATATTGTAAAGGAAGATACTTTACAGAGTCTCTGACTATTGTATAAAGGTTTGTTCTCTACCCGTGAAAGAGTACTTTAGTAGATTAAAGCTCAAAAGAAGGTATTCTGAGGACTAGACGTAGGCTAGAGGCCGAACTAGTATAAATCTGTTGAGTAACGATTTTCTAACTCTACCTTTATTGATTCTGATTATTTATGCTCTGACATACACACACTATATATATATATATATATATATATGAGGTTGTTTTCAATGGTGAGCACTAAATTATCTCCATCTATGGTGAGTGTTTAATAGTTATTGGATCAAGATCTAATGGTCTAAATTTAAATTTATTATTTAATGTTATAAAAAGACTACCTGATGACATGACAGTTCCTTATAATTTAATTAATTAAAAAATTAAAAAACGAAATTAAATATTTTTGCTATCCCTATGTATATAAATCCAACTTCCAAGAAGACATGTATATCCATATTTCTTTTAGGCAGAAAAAAATTGAAAAAAAGTAAATAAATTTGACCCACTTGCCTTTTGCAATAATTAATTGCAATTAATAAATTTTTAACGCAAATAATTGCATTAATTGTAATTAATTTAACCTCATAAATTTTCAAAGGGTTAAGGTGTAAAAGTACTCCTAACGTTTTGGGTCAGGAGTAATTTTACCTCTAACGTTTGTAGCTAAGAGTAATTTTACTCCTAACGTTGGTAATTTGGGTCAATTTTAGAAATAATTTATCAAACTGTCTTCTCGGTCATGAATCTTATTATCTACACTTCAAATGTGCATCATTTTATCAGTAACAAATCATAAACAAATATTGGGATGTGAAAAAATTAAAAAATACTGTGTTTTCTACGAATTAGACAAAAAAATTCAAAAAATTCTCCGAATTTATAATATTAATCTCAAATTCTTTTATTAAATTACAAAAAAACATGATTTTTTTTAGAATGAATTGATATGCAAGTGGTGCAAAATAATGAACAAAAATATATGTGTTTTATAATATTGTCTGAAATTGACCCAAATTACCAACGTTAGAGGTAAAATTGCTCTTGGCTACAAACGTTAAGGGCAAAATTGCACCATTTTAGACGTTAAGGATAAATTTGCTCATGACCCAAAACGTTAGGGGTATTTTTGTACCTTATGCCATTTCCAAAAGACTAAGCTAGATTATTTTTATAGAACTTTAAACTCTTGATTTTAATTAATAAAAATATTAGTGATTCTTTTTTACAAATAAATAACAGTAGCACTAAGTATTTGGTTCTCATATTTGTGTAATAGTAACGTAATGTAACTTGACGTAACATAACGTAACATAATATTAACATAATGTAACGTAACGTAACTTAATTTGACGTAACGTAACTTAACATGACGTAACGTAATGTAATGTAACTTAACGTTACCTAACGTAATGTAACTTAACGTGACGTTAATAAATATAAGATCAATTTATAAATCCTTAGCATTGTAAGCTCAATTTACAACTCCTTAAGATTATAAGCTCAATTTGTAAATGCCTAGGTTTTTTATTACTTTAAGATTTCTTTTATTTAATTGAGATTACGATCCCCAACCGAACATAATTAATGTAACATAACATAACCTAACGTCACGTGACGTAACATAACGTGATGTAACGCCACGTAAGGTAACGTGACGTGACGTGACGTGCGTGACATGACGTAACGTGACGTCACGTGATGTCACGTAATGTGATGTCACGTTTCGTAACGTAACGTAACTGAAACTGAAACATTACTGAACTGAAACATCACTCAACTGAAACATTACTGAACTGAAATATTACTAATCTGAAACGTTACTAAACTGAAACATCACTCAACTGAAATATTACTGAACTAAAATATTACTGAACTGAAACATTACTGAACTCAAACATCACTGAACTGAAATATTACTAAACTGAAATATTACTAAACTGAATATCACTGAACCAAAACATCCCTGGAAAGAAACATCACTTAATTAAAACATCACTAAACTGAAACATTACTAAACTGAAACCCTACTCAACTGAAACACTACTAAACTGAAACATCACTAAACTGAAACATTACCGAACTGAAACATTACTAAACTGAAACATTACTGAACTGGAACATTGTAAAATTGCAATATTACTGAACTGAAACATCACTAAACTAAAATATTATTAAAATTAAACATCACTGAACTGAAATAGCACTGAATTGAAATATCACTGAACTGAAATATTACTAAACTGAAACATCACTCAACTGAAACATTGCTGAATTAAAACATTACTGAATTAAAACATTACTAAACTAAAAAATTACTGAACTGAAACATTATTAAACTGAAATATTACTGAACTAAAACATCACTAAACTGAAATATTACTGAACAGAAACATCACTCAACAGAAATATCACTGAACTAAAACATCACTAAACCGAAACATTATTAAACTCAAATATTACTGAACTGGAATATTACTAAACTGAAACATTACTGAATTGAAACATTACTAAACTAAAACATCATTCAACTGAAACATTAATAAACTGAAATATTACTAAACTGAATTATTTCTCAACTGAAACATTACTGAACTGAAACATCACTAAACTAAAACATTACTAAACTCAAACATGACTGAACTGAAACATTACTAAACTGAAACATAACTCAAAAGAAACGTGACTGAACTAAAATATTTCTAAACTAAAACATTACTGAACTAAAACATAATTGAACTGAAATATTACTAAACTAAAATATAACTGAACTGAAACATCACTGAACTGAAATATTATTAAACTGAATATCACTGAACTCAAACATCACTAAACCAAAATATCACTGAACTGGAACATCACTTAACTGAAACATCACCGAACTAAAATATTACTAAACTGAAACCTTATTCAACTGAAATATTACTGAACTAAAACATCATTGAACTAAAACATTACCGAATTAATACACTACAAAATTGAAACATTACTGAAATGAAACATTACCGAACTTAAAATATTACTGAACTAAAACATCACTGAACTGAAATATTACTAAACTGAAATATCACTCAACTGAAACATTACTGAACTAAAATATAACTGAACTGAAATATAATTGAACTGAAACGTTATTGAACTCAAAGATTACAAAACTGAAACATTATTGAACTCAAACATTACTCAACTCAAACATAACTAAACTCAAGCATTAATGAAATGAAACATAACTCAACTGAAACATCACTGAACTGAAACATGACCAAACTGGAACGTTACTAAATTGAAACATCAGTCAACTGAAACACTACTGAACTGAAATATTACTGAACTGAAACATCACTGAACTGAAACATCACTGAACTGAAACATTACTGAACTGAAATATTACTAAACTAAAACATTATTGAACTGAAATATCACTGAACTGAAACATTACTAAACTCAAACAATACTAAACTCAAACATTACTGAATTAAAACATTACTAAACTGAAATATTACTGAACTGAAACATTACTCAACTAAAACATCACAGAACTAAAACATTATTGAATTGAAACATTACTAAACTGAAACATTACTAAACTTAAATATTAATGAACTAAAACATCACTGAACTGAAATATTACTGAAATGAAACATCACTAACCTAAAATATCAATAAACTGAAACATCACTGAACTGAAACATCACTGAACTGAAATATTACTGAAATGAAACATCACTCAATTGAAACATTACTGAACTGAAATGTGATTGAACTGAAACATTACTGAATTGAAACATCACTATACTGAAACACTACTGAATTAAAATAATATTGAATTGAAATATTACTGAACTAAATCATCACTGAACTGAAATATTACTCAACTGAAACATCACTTTATAGAAACATCAAACATTATTGAACTCAAAGATTACTAAACTGGAACATTATTAAACTGAAACATCACTGAACTAAACCATTATTAAGCTCAAATATTACTAAACTGAAACATCACTGAACTGAGACATTACTGAACTGAAACATCACTCAGCTGAAACATTAGTAAACTGAAAAGTTACTAAACTGAAACATCACTCAACTGAAACATTATTTAACTGAAACATTACTAAACTGAAACATCACTCAATTGAAAGATTACTGAACTGAAACATCACTCAACAAAAACATCACTGAACTGAAACATCACTGAACTAAAATATTACTAAACTGAAAGATCAATGAATTGAAATATTACTGAACTCAAAGATTATTAAACTGAAACATCATTAAACCAAAACATCATTGAACTGAAACATTACTAAACTCAAACATTACTGAACTAAAACATTGCTGAATTTGAAACATTATTGAATTGAAACATTATTGAATTGAAATATTATTGAATTGAAATATTACTAAACTGATATATTATTGAATTGAAACATTATTGAATTGAAATATTACTGAACTAAAACATCATTGAACTAAAATATTACTGAACTGAAACATCACACAACAGAAACATCACTCAATAGAAACATCACTGAATTGAAACAACACTTAACTGAAATATTACTGTACTGAAACATCACTAAACTGAAATATTAAACTAAATATCTCTAAACCAAAACATCACTAAACCAAAACATCACAGAACTGAAACATCACAGAACTAAAACATCACTTAACAGAAACATCACTGAACTGAAACATCACTTAACTGAAATATCACTTAACTAAAATATTACTAAATTGAAACTTGACCCAACTGAAACATTACTGAACTGAAACATCACTGAACTGAAACATTGCCGAATTGAAACATTACTGAACTAAAATATTACTGAACTGAAATGATACTGAAATGAAACATCACTAAACTGAAACATTAGTGAACTAAAAAATTATTAAACTGAAACATTACTGAATTGAAACATCACTGAACTGAACCATTACTAAACTCAAACATTATTGAATTGAAACATTACTAAACCGAAACATTATTGAACTGAAACATCATTCAACTGAAACATTACTAAATTGAAACATGATTGAACTGAAACATTACTGAATTAAAACATTACTAAAATGAAACATCACTAAACTCAAAGATTACTAAACTGAAACATTACTGAACTAAAACATTACTGAACTCAAACATTACTGAACCAAAACATTGCTCTACTGAAACCTCACTCAACTGAAATATTACTGAACTGAAACATTACTAAACTGAAATGTTACTAAACTGAAACATCACCCAACATTACTAAATTGAAACATCACTGAACTGAAATATTACTGAACTCAAACATTACTGAACTGAAACATTACTAAACTGAAACATTACTGAACTGAAACATCACTCAACTGAAATATTACTGAACTGAAACATGACTGAACTGAAACATTACTGAATTAAAACATTATTAAACTGAAACATTACTGAACTCAAAAATTACTAAACTGAAACATTACTGAACTCAAACATTACTGAACTCAAACATTACTAAACCGAAACATTACTAAACTGAAACATCACTCAATTGAAACATTACTGAACTGAAACATTACTAAACTGAAACGTTACTAAACTGAAACATCACTCAACTAAAATATTATTGAACTGAAACATTACTGAGCTGAAACATCATTGAACTGAAATATTACTAAACCGAAACATTAATGAACTGAAATATCATGGAACTGAAATATTACTAAACTGAATATCACTCAATCAAAAAACCACTGAACCAAAACATCATTGAACTGAAACATCGTTTAATTGAAACATCACTAATATGAAATATTACTAAACTGAAACCTCACTCAGCTTATCGAGCCGCTCACTTAACTGTAACGTAACGTAATGTAACGTAACGTAACGTAACATAATCTAATATAAAGTAATGTAACATAATGTAACATAATATAACATAACATGGTGTAACATAACGTAATGTAACTTAATAATTCAAATAAGGATTACAAGCTCAATTTGTAAATCCTTAGTTTTTTTATTTCTTTAAACTTTCATTTATTTATAAACAATTATTGAGCTTAAAATCCGTAATGTAACGTAAACAATATAAGCTCAATTTATAAATTCTTAGGATTGTAAGCTTAATCTATAAATCCTTAGGATTATAAGCTCAATCTATAAATCCTTAAAATTATAAGCTCAATCTATAGAACCTTATTGTAAGCTGAACTTGTAAATCCTTAGGATTGGAAGCTCAACTTGTAAATCATTAGGATTGTAAGCTTAACTTAGTTCCAAGATTACATGTAGAAAGAGTATTAAATTAAAGTGTGGGTTTTAGTGATGCATTTCTCTATAAACAGTCATTGAGCTGTCAATCCCTAATGTAACATAACCTAAATAATAATTGACCTTATAATTCCTAATGTAGTGTAACGTAATGTATTGTAATTTAATGTAATATACTGTAACTTAATGTGACGTAACGTAACTTAACGTGACGTAATGTAACATAACTTAACGTGACGTCAATAAATATAAGCTCAGTTTATAAATCCTTAGCCTCGTAAGGCAGACAAGAGCTCACTAACCAAACACCTAAAATTCTCCATTTTGAAATGAAAAGGCAAATAGAAGCATGAAAAGGAGCAACCAAACGGGCCCTAACTCTAATCCTAAAACGTAACTTAACGTGACCTAAGGTAATGTATCTTAACATAAAGTAACCTAATGTAACTTAATTTAGCGTAACGTAACGTAACGTAACGTAACATAACGTTCTAGTTATTTTATTTTATTTTATTAATTTTTATCTTTTTTCTTTGTTTCTTTAAGTTTGTTGGCTAGCTAAATTTGGGTTACCTAAATAGTTTATACTCTCAATTTCAAAATAATTGTAACATTTGTTTTTTTGTTACAAAATAAAATAAAATAAGAGCATCTCCAAGAGACTCTTAGTACACTCCCTAAAAATAATATAAATAATTGGCTCTTAGTGATTTAAGAGTGACTAAGACATATCATCTCCAACAATACTCCTTATATTCACTCCTTATTCATTATTTTATTATTAAAATTATTAATTATTGTGATATTTACCAATAGTGAAAGGAGATAGAATCTTCAATAATAAATTATTAATAAAAAATGAGTTAGGAGGCACTAAGAGATGGAGAGAGACTCTCTGTTAATAGAGAGGATGGAGAGACTCTTAGTAATTTGAGGAGCCACTAAGAAGCTATTGGAGTTGATTTTTTATTCTCCCTCCTCAAATTTTAACTTAAGAGCCAATTTAGGAGGCTGTTGGAGATGCTCTAAATGTGAAAATTATTTTGAAATTGAGATAAATATCGGAAATCAAGCAACTAAAACTACTAAAGGAAAATCTTTTTTATCTCAAAATTGAAACACCTAAACAAAAGTAGGGAGATGTAGGTTGGTGCCATTTATGTGGAATTTTACAATTTTACATTTTACAATTTTACAATGTGAGATTGCTTCCATTTATGCACAGGGAAGAGGAAACAAGAGGAACAGGTTAAAAAAAAGACGTACATAATGAAGTAAATAGAGAGATGTCTTGAGAGAGATAAGGGCCTGTTTGGTAAAGAGCGTTTTGAGATAAAAAGAACGGTTTTGACCAATTTTAGAGTTTGACCACTGAAACCGCTGATTGGAGTGTTTGGTGGAGAGAGATTTGAGAGAGAGTTTTGGGATGAAAACGCTAATTTAAAAAAAGCTCTTAAAATGAGCCTTTTCAATTAGCGTTTTGAAATATTAAAATTAATGGACTTTTTTAACCCTAATAGATAGACTCCATCTTTTCCTGCGCCAAAATTAATGCCCTTATTCGTCTTTTTGCACAAACCGCTATTATCAATCAGCTAATTTTTACCAAACAGATCTACACAAACAGCTAGTCAAATCAGCTAATGTAATCAACTAACAACTAATGTAATCAGTTAACAGCTAACTCCCAAACAGGGCCAAAAACTTAGTAAAAAAAATGTGATGATTAATAAGAGAGAGAAATATATAATTTTGGTTTTATTATGGAGAGAGAAATATATCTTTTAAGTGACCTGATAATCTATTGGTAACCTACTAAAATAAGTTATTCAATAAGAATATATTAGTCCCCATGGATGAAGACTCCTCGTTAAGAACTCTTTTATATATATATATATATATATATATATATATATATATATATATATATATATATATATTGTCTCTGTTTGATTGTTATCTAAATGTTGAACCTATAATATCATCAGAAGTTCTGTCCAAGTAAAGGACTGCTATAAGCGCAACATTTGAAATCATAACGACACTCAGTAGACAATACTTGTCATTGATCCGAACTTGCTTCTGATATTAAATATTGCAGTTGTGCTTTGTAAGCGAAAACACGCCAAGTGAGAATAATTTCAAAAAATGTTAAAATTAACCAATAGTTCCATTCACCCTCATTTGGAACTAATATTACCTCACAAGGGACCAACAGATTAATCGGATTTGTATTTTTATATTTTTTATTTGCTAATCAACAAATTGTTATATAAATTCAATTAAAATATGTATTATACTATTTAAAATAATAATATAAAATTATTTAATATATAAAACACATATATTTATATCCTTAAAAATGTGTAAATATCAACATTTCAACAATAATATCACTAAAACAACTTAAAAGTGAATTATATTAAAGTAAAAAATAAATTCATAATAAAAAATGCTCATGTTCATCGTCGCTTAGGTGGCGTCGAGATGGCATAGGCGGCTAAAAATTGTATAGAGGCCAAAAAATACCTAAAGAGACTAATCAGAAAAAATCAGAGAGGATTCTCGATTTCGAGGGTCTAGGCGGAGCCTCAAAGGCATTAGTTTTAAACATTAACTGTTAAGGACATCAAAATAGAAAATTATAAGAATTAAAGTTATTTAGTACCATATTTATTGTGGAACCAAATTTTTTATTTTCTAAAATCATCATTTTCAAAGCCAATTCTCTCTAAACATTAAATTTCTCCCTCCTCATCAAACAACATCTAAATAATTTCAAAATTAAAAAGTAATAATTAAAGTTGTTTAGTATATTATCAAGTGTTTAAATTTTTGGATTTTAAAAGCATTATGTCATTTTAATTTTAAGGTATTTTTTTTTTTTTACAAAAACCAGTTTGATAAAAAAAATGAAAGAATATCAATTTCTTTTCAACTTTACCCTCGAAAAAAGAAACTATTTGAAGGAAATCTCGAGAATAGAAAAGCCTTATGATTGGTTGCACAAGGAAAGAAAATATGCCTTCCCATACCTAATAATATCTCAACCCTATCTTTGGATAGGGATTACACGTCAGCTAAATTGTCCGAAGAGAACAAATGTTCCAAGTGTTCAACGCCGTTGCTACAGCACATAATCATCACCCTTCTTTTCCAAACCCTCCAACGGGTCCCCCAAGTCAGTGGTTAAAAATCTACGATTTCAGATATCTGTACAGTAGAAATCGTTACAGAGAATTAATCCCTCGAACAAGCCGCTAAAAAACAGACAGACACAAGCCTGCCCCCTAACCGATGACTGCCACGTGTCCATGATCCCCGGATCTCTGGTACTCTTTCTCATTTTTTTCTCTTACCCTTTATCCTCTCTTTTTATTTCACCTCTCAAATAAGGCATTTTCAATCTCCGGTCGTCCAGAACTCTCTCTTCTCCGTTTATTCTGAATATTTATACCTCCAAATTCGTCTTCTTCTTTAGGTACATCCGGTGATCCGAACTTTCCGGCTGAGAGATTCAATTCGCCGACGGCGGCGATGATTCAATCTCCGGTAAGGCCCTTCAGGAAACAACATCATCAATGTTAGATCCATTCGTTTTGTTTCGTCTTCGATCCAAAACTTGGTTCAACAGGAGGAAAAGAATTACATCAGTGAATCCCTAATCAATTTGTTTTTTAATTTTAAGATTAGAGATCTTTTGTATAATAATATCTTGAAACGTCTTGCTTTTTTCTTTGTATAGTTTGTTATCAATTTAGTTGTACAGTTTTAGGAGAAGAAGAAAAAGAGGAATTTTTTGCTTTCTTTTTGGGTATCTGTAAATATTGGGGAAAAAGTGGGAAAGATGAATTTGAGCGCCGCGGAGGATGAATCCGAGCAAGACATTCATATTCCCGCTGAAATTGATTGGCAAATGCTCGACAAATCGAAGTTTTTCGTCCTCGGTGCCGCGCTCTTTTCAGGTGTATCAGCTACTCTTTATCCTGTGGTTGTTTTGAAAACTAGGCAGCAAGTTTCTCAATCTCAGGTTTCAAGTGTAAAAACTGCGTTTGGGATTGTTAGATATGAAGGTTTTAGGGGTTTGTATCGAGGATTTGGGACTTCCTTAATGGGCACAATTCCTGCTAGAGCATTATACATGACTGCTCTAGAAGTTACAAAGAGCAATGTAGGAACTGCTACCATTAAATTAGGATTCCCGGAAGCCACCGCGGCTGCCACTGCCAATGCTGTTGCTGGTTTAAGTGCAGCTATGGCAGCACAACTTGTTTGGACCCCAGTTGATGTTGTGAGCCAGAGGCTTATGGTTCAGGGAAGTTCGGTTTCTAACGGATCAATGTGTAAATACGCAAATGGGATTGATGCGTTTAGGAAAATTGTTAGAACAGATGGATTGAGGGGTTTGTATAGAGGATTTGGGATATCTATTTTGACATATGCACCTTCAAATGCTGTTTGGTGGGCTTCTTACTCTCTTGCTCAGAGGATGGTTTGGGGTGGTGTTGGTTGTTATGTTTCCAAAAATGAGAGTCAAAATGGGGCTAATGGGTTGAGACCTGATTCAAGAACAGTAATGGCAGTTCAGGGAGTCAGTGCAGCCATGGCTGGAGGTGTCTCAGCTCTAATCACAATGCCACTTGACACCATTAAAACCAGATTGCAAGTTTTGAATGGTGAAGAAAATGGGAAAAGAGGACCAAGTGTTGGTCAGGTTGTGAAAAATCTAGTCAAGGAAGGTGGTTGGGCAGCTTGTTACAGAGGATTAGGTCCTCGTTGGGCTTCAATGTCTATGTCTGCAACCACAATGATCACTACCTATGAGTTTCTCAAACGTCTCTCAACTAAGACTCAAGAGGTTTTGTAATGACGGAGAATGCAATTACAGCGACGGATCCAGAATTCATTGACAGGGTGCAAATTAAAGCCCCGTATCCAGAATTCATTGACAGGGGCGCAAATTAAAGCTGTATACAGAGTTTTTCAGCGATTAGTAGATGCTCAAACTCTCCTTTGGAACCCCTAGATCTGTAGCTGAATGCAGAAGAAATGGAGTATCTTTGTCTAAACCTTGTAGTCTCAATTTTCATCTGTTTATCTCTATTACGTAATCTTTCTTTTTGTTACTCTGCCTGCCTGATAGAAAGAACACTGTAAGTTCTTGCAGGATTTCACTTATATATAGAAGTTTTGTTCTTTCTCTACTTCTTATTATTGATGTTACATTATCTAGTTATCTGCAATTTCTGGTTGGTGAATGCAATTAGAATTGACCTGACATTAACTTTGATGAACTGGTGTTTTTTTTGGGGGGGGTTCATAAAAGATGTCATTTTCATTTTCTTTTTGTCATTTATGATTCTGAGTGGACGCTAAGAAGTTAAAGCTTGTTGGCTTTTGTGTTAGGTTGTAGTAGATAGTGGTGGGGTTGCTTGCTATCTGCCTCTTAGTGTATGTACAATAGCCACATTATGTCAAATCTTTATAAGTCGGCATTCAATTGAGAATCGGGAACTGTTTGAAATCCACTCTCTAATCAGGCATTTCCTGCTTCCACCCGCGGAGGCAAGGGGTCTGAATGTTGGCGTACCCCCAGCCGCGCCATGGGGAATCACCTTCTACCGGAGGTGAGGGGTTACATTCTACCGGAGGTGAGGGGTTACATTCTTAACAGGAGGTGAGGGGTTACCTTCTACCGGAGGTGAGGGGTTACATTCTTAACAGGAGAGGAGAAATGACAATTCAGTCATTTCATTCTATTTTGCCCTATCCTCCCATTCTCCGTTCTTTCTTTAGTCGTCCAAATTGATTAGGATTATCATAGGAGAGTTTTAAGACAAAATAGAAACTTGGAATGCTGAAATCCAAGTGAAAATCATGCAATAAAGATATCACCATGTTAGTGACTCGTGGTGAGAGTTCGAAACTTTCACCAGATACATCAAATTGCAATCTGATTTTGAACGTATTAAAGTCTGAATTCGAAACGTACAAAAGATAGAAGTCCAAACTCTATGTATAAGCTTTCTGTAGGAACTTGAATCATATCAATCCGAATTCGTATAAAGAATTTAATAAGTTATGATAAAAAAAATACAAAAATTAAAATCTAAAAAGTCACTTTGTATGATTTTGAAACTTTTTCTTCCGAGTCAATACGCATTTTGACTGACCGACTTGATCAACTAATACAAAATGCACTGACTTGATCAACTAATACAAAATGCACGAATAGTATCCTAAAAACAAATCTAAAAAATCTTATATGAAATTAAGCTAACACACCCTTATCATTTTGTTTGCCATCTTTTAACTAGTTATTATAGTATTTTTAATAGGTTTTTAGTCTTTTCTTTAAAAGTAATATAAACAATTTGGTTCTAACCATATAAAATATTTTTCTAAAAAAAAACATATAAAATATTAAAATACGTGTCATATCCAACAATATTCTTTATATTCACTATTTATTTATTTATTTACTATTACTAAAATTATTATCTAATAACGGGCAAATGATCATACAAGACACGTGGACCAATAGACGTGTCGCAACAAGAATGTAACCACCTTTACCACATGGATCATTGAGAAGGAATCCCAAGTATGTTAGGCGTTTATCCTTATATTCACACCTATAATTATGGAATGACAGTTTTGCTTGTCTAATTTCACCTGGGTCGCTGAAGAACATTTCTCATTGACGTCTTTACACGTGTCCTGACTTTCCACTAAGACGTGCAAACTGTAAAACTACTAGGATTTTCCATAACTTTCTATAAATAGAAAAGGTAGTTGCATAGCTAAAGATACATTATCACAAAATCCTAGAATTCTACTATTCTTCATCTTCTTCCTCAATAACCTTGCTTACTTAGGCATCAAAGTGAGTTGGCTGGATTTCGACCATCCTTCCATTATTATTTTTTTGTCTTATTTCAAGAAATATCTAGTCAAGACACATCCTCATATTTACTCACATCAAATTGGTGTGCTGAATATGGGCCTTATATACCAGTCATGAAAAATCCTATCATGCCAGTCACTCCAACCGATAACCTAGCCCCTCAAAATGGGAACTCCTCTTAGGAGCACAAAAATCCTTTGGTTGCTAGTTGAAATCCTATCCACTTCCTACAAATCACTAAAATCTAGACAAACAAATGGATAATGTTTATGTCAATAGATCTGGAAAGCATGAAGTTCATTTATGAGATCACCAAACATCTCATCTACAACGTACAAAGAATCCATGAAGCTGTAAATGTAATTAGAGGAGATCACTGATAGGGGTCGAAAACCCCTATCTTTAGGTATAGTTTTTAGGATGGTTTTGTCTAATTTTCATTCAATAAGCGAACGATTCTCGTATTTTTATGCATGTGTGCGTGTTAGTTAGTTTTAGTGTATATTTTATTTACTTTTGTAGTTTCTAGCCGTTTTCTAATTGTTTTCAGGCAAATTTTGCCAAAATAGCACATACGTGAACTGCCACCTATTTGTTTTGGCTAATTGATCCACAAAAGGTCGCACCAAATAGAGTTTTCACTCAAATCTAACGACTGGTGGGCCAATTTAGCCTTTGGACTAACGTCGTTTGGAGTTTATGTGCGTGTGTAGGTCAAAATAGGATCAATTTCGGGCGAAAATCGCATCTCGCGGATCCCCGACAGTCGCTTGACATGTTTTGGGCATGTTTTCAGCCCGTCGTACTGGCCTCTGAAGGCCAGCTCGGCGAGCTAGCACTCGGGAATTAGTCTTTTGACTAATTCCCACCTCCACGACGCCACGTTTCGCCTCCAACTCGTCCACCTGTAACAGGAAACAAATCAGATTAGGTTTAGGCTTTAAATTAAAACTATAAATAGGACTTTGTAATTGTAAAATGGACATCCTTTCTTTTTGTAAAAACCTTAGCCTCCATCCTTGAAGAATCTTCTTCCCCCTTCCGTCAGCCATTGAAGACCCATCAAGCTCCGCGTTCCCCAAGGATTGTTCAAGGCTCCATCTTTCAAGTCTTAGGAATACGTCTGCATTGGTCGACAGGTTCCCTGAAAGAGATATCTTCTCTTTTACATTTTGTTTGCCTCTGATCCATACTATGAATCCTAGGCTAATTTTAACATCGTGACAAACATATCTTTCATCTTTAATATCAATTCAAGTTCTTATTTTGTTTAATTCATTGTGTTATTTAATCTTTGTCTTACGCTTTGCCTTTCTGGTTTAACTCATTCATAAATCCAAACAATTACTTGGCACATATTGTGAGCTGAATCTGACCTAGTTAAAGCATATAGGATTGACAACCTTATAGAAGATTAAGCCCAAATTACTGAGCCTTAGAGCTAGTTTCGGCCTTACAAGGGAATCACACGCTAGGAACCATAGAAGGATAAGTAGGGTTAATCGCCTTAGGCACAAGTGACTCAGATTAGGTTAATAATTGATTGATAAGATAGATTGAATTTGGTATTATCGTATCACCACGCTTCACCTTAAGGTAATTACATTAATTAAGGATCACTTAGGAGTAAAATAACTTAATTAGGAGTAGATTAATTTAAACAAAACTCAATCTCAACCCCCCCATAGCCTAGATAACATTAGAACCCTAGTAGCTCGATACTTGCAGGTGTAAATCCTGTGGATTCGATACCTGGACTTGTTTAGATTATTACTTGGTAGCGACGAGGTACACTTATCCCTTAGTGAGTCCGTAGGGCGATCGCTCTGCGGGCGCATCAATCACACCACAAAGATGGTGCGTGTCCAGGCTCAACTTAAATAAACAGATAGCGTAGGAAGCATCGATGAAGTTGTAAACGTAATTAGAGGAGATCACACCACAGCGATGGCGCGTGTCCAGGCTCAGCTCAAATAAGCAGAGGAAGCTATCAAGTGCTCGTACAATCAGGATTCTAGTGCATTCTCAACCGGATATCATATCGTGCGTAGTTGCCCTCGTCGAAAGGAGATCTCACATAACTTTAGGCGAGCAAACTTATGGGGAAGACCCAAGGATAAAGAGGACATGTCTAACCATGTAGGCACCGAAACTACATCACTTCACTACCTAATAGTAAGAGCACATATAAAGAGTCCTCTATAGATGCATATTCCCCTCCACTAAAATGAGCGCTCTAAGAAACACTTTGTCGAGCTCAGGTCCCCATAAGGCTGGCAAAAATTACAGAGAATTTTTTTCAACCCAAACCTTACGATCAAAACTTGTGTTAGAGAAAGCTACTGAACCAATACCCCATTGAGGTCGCGGTCACTTCGAAAGCGAACCTATTCTAAAGTTAATGATGATATCCCATATGGATAATGAGATATATTTAACCTCATCCGTGAGGAACTGAAAAACGCCATGATATATTATGAGAGTGATACTCGAATACCAGAAGTGACAGACACCAGCTCCCCACTTTGCACGAGTATTCTAAGTGAGCTGATGCCTTGAGGGATCAAATACCCCTCTCTTAAAGAGTACAATGGAGCCGGAGACCCTAATGTACATGTTAAGAACTTCAGACGACCATTAGAGACTACAACGACATCGATGTTGTTATATATCGGCTTTTCCTCACAACTCTAAAGAAGGCAATAATCTACTAATATGAACAATCTAAAACCTTTAAAGATCTACCTATGAGTTAAAATCACATCATCTATATCTTAAGATTTCACTGTTTTACTCTATTAACCATAGAATTAAATTTTTTACCTATATAACCCTTTATCATTAGAATCTAATAAAAGTTTAGAAGAAGTATAAAGAAAAAGTGTAAATTATGAATGGTGAGTTGGGACCAAATAAGCCTCCGAGGAATCTAGGTTGGTTTGAAGGAAGTAGGTCTTAATTATTAAATTATTTTGTTTTTGAGTACTCTATTCTATTCTAACATCTAATCTAAACCCACCCATTAAAAAGTAATTACCTTTGGAAGCTAGTGGGCAGACAAAGTCATGTTGATTATGATTTTGTGACAATGTCTTATGTCTTATGTTTCATTTTATTTATTTTACTAAAATGATGGATGTGGGATTGCTCAGATATTTTCAGATTCTAATTATAGGGCTTTTCTCTTTTATGTTTTACTAATACAATACAATCACAAATGGATTTTCATTCCATAATAATTTTATTTTATATGATAAAGGTTGTGTTAAATGGGTTATCTTTATAAATCATATCATAAAATAATAGTTTGATTAATTAGAAATAAAATTCAAATTTGCTTTTATCGTTTTGAAAAAGTATAAATTTAACCTTAACGTATAAAATAATAAATTTTTTTGCTTAACTTAAAAAAAATCCAAATATAATCTGTCATTTCGCGGATTTGCTGTGAATGTCTGGTTTTTTAATGCTTTTTTTTTTTGCAAAAATAAGATTGAGGTTCCTCACCGTTATCAATCAAAAACTTTTAGATTGATACTGTAATTTAACCGTTAATGACGATAAAATAAAAAAATAAATTTAAGAATTGATAATATTCTAAACATTTTTAATTTTTGAACTTTTTAGTTTGAGGCCATCTATATATATAGTTGGCTTAAACGACTATTTGGCCCCTCATCTATTCAAAATTTTATCATTTGGCCTCTGCCCTATTATTTGATCACATTTAACCCCTAATTTATCCCAATTGGTGAAATTTCACCCAATTTGTATTTAAACTTTAACCGAATCGTTATCTCATTGATAAGCAACGATATTTTGATACTTGAACTTAATAAATTTTAGTTTAGGATTTATTTTTATTTTTTTAATCTAGTAAATTATTTCCACATAATGTGGCAAAAAAAAAACTTTAAGAAATATCACGTTTCAAGTTCAAGTGTCAAAATATCGTTACTTGTCAATGAGATAATGATTTCGTTAAATATTCATACAAATTGGGTAAAATTTCACCAAATGGGATAGATCATGAGCCAAATGTGACCAAATAATAGGTCATGGACTAAATGATAAAATTTTGAATAGATGAGAGACATGTGAATGAGCAAATTCTATATGCTCGTTAAGGACATGTGATCAAGACTGGATTCTAAACATTATTTGTTTTCCTTGTTTGTTTTGTCTGTTGGGATGGAGGGGCGTGTTTCTTTGTTGTAGGTAGAAGAGTTTGGTATCTTTATTTTGATTAAGTTGTGAGTATTCCTATGTGGAAAATGACCTTTCTTTCTTTCTATTATTAAAATTTGGAGAGAATTATATAAAGGACAAGAATGTATGGAAACAAAATAAAATAATGTAGCCAATACGATCAGTTAGTGGAGAATCATTTATGTATATATTAAATTTGAGATATTTACAGATTGTATGTGGATAAGATATAGTATTAGGTAATTTGGATTTGGTGGGTGATTTTAATAATGTTAATTCTCTAAGATAAGCAATCTTTTAGATTTATTCTATTTACCATTTTCAGTTTCATTTATTAAAGAATTTAGTCATAACTTAATCAATAAATCTGTATCTTTTTATAGTTAAAATGGGCCTAATTGGTAGGATTGTAACAGTTACATTATGGTCATGATTAGGAAAATAAGTGATATTTGACATGACAAAAGTAGAAATAAAAAAAAGAAAGTTTGATAAAAAAAAGGAGAAAGTTCAAATAAAACCAATATGGTTTCACTAATTTTCAAATAAAGGACTGTGGTTTACTTTTTGTCAAAACAAGGATTGGGGTTTCAAACTTAGATTAATGCTATTAAAACCATCTTTAACGACCTGAAAATGAAAATTTTCAAGAATTAAAGTTATTTAATGTCATGTTTTCTATGGAACTACCTTTTTTTATTTTCGAATATCAATTTTTTTTGGAACTTTCTCTCTCTAAACATGAATTTTCTCTCTCTTTACCAAACACCATCTAAACAATCTCAAAATAAAAAAGTTGAAGAATTAAAGTTGCTTAGAATATTAGTAGTTCTTAAAATATGTCATTTTTGAAGTCGTCAAAGGTGATTTTAATAGTATCAATCGAAAAAGTCCTTATTTTGTTAAAGTTAAAAACCACAATCCTTGTTTTGACAAAAAGTAAACCACAGTCATTTATCTAAAAATTAGTGATACCACAAGGGTTTTATTTGAACTTTACCCTAAAAAAATTCTAAAGAAAACAGAAAAATGATAAAAAAAAAAAATTTAGAAAGAAGAGTTATATATGTAAAATAAAAATAAAAAACTGATTTTACAAGTAATTTTCTCTGTTAAATATAATGAGAATTATCTATTCCAACCATCTTATTATCAAAATCATTTTTAACACAATTTATAAAAATAATTCAATGTATTCGATTTTTTTTTAATTTTACAAATAATTTCAATGTATAAATTTTACATTCAAAACAAACAAATAATTGAATGTATTTAATATAATTAGGCTTAATACATCATTTGTCCTATAAATTTATCCAAAAAGCTTGATTGCCCCCTAAACTTTCAAAGTGTCTCGATAGCCTCATGAACTTACATAAAATGTTTAGTTAGCCATTTGAACTTGCGTAAAATATAATAAATTGATCAATCGGTTGCAAAAAAAAGTAAGTTAAATGCGGAAAATGTATTCCATGCATCTTAAGATGTTATTACATTATTAAAAAATAAATTAAAAATGAAGTTATTACTTTTTTTAAGACTCGTGCAATACATCTTCCGCATTTAACTTAGTTTTTTTACAACCGAGCGATCAATTCATTACATTTTGCGCAAGTTCATGGAGCTAACTGAATATTTTATACAAATTGAGGGGCTATCGGGACACTTTGAAAGTTCAGGGATCAATCACGTTTTTTGGACAAGTTCAGGGGACAAATGATGTATTAAGCCATATAATTATTATTTGTAGCTTTACTAATTCTTTTATAAATTTTACACCCAAAACAAATTTTAGACATTTTTTTTTATAAATAGATGTCTTCAAGGCTCTTAGTGAAGAATGATTATATCGGAAACAAAATTCATAAACACATTTTAAGTAGTTTGATTCGTTATTAAAAAAATTTTATTGACAATGGAGCCCCTCCGAACATTGTGTTCTGGCTCCGCCACTGTATATTTGTGTACTTATGGTGTTCTGCCGAATCCCTCTTCTTCTAGATATCTCCATGTAATTGCCTAGATATCTCTATATCTAAACCTCGTGAGATCAGCTCTCTGTTCACAATAGAAAACACTATTACATGCAAGTCTCAACAACACCATGTTAATCCTATGAACATATTATTTGACTTGGGGCTGTCTTAAGTTTATTGACTTATTATAAAGTATAATCTTACTTCATTCTTGTATGAACACTTTATGATTGCTTAAATAAACTTGAGATTTCTTTTATTTAACTTAATTGGTTCTGATAAAAGATTAATGTCTTTATATAGTTAAATATACTATATTTTATAAAACAAATGATAACAAACGATTCGTTTACAAATAGTTTATATCATACAACAATTGTCTATAGGATACAAAATCCTAACACGTTGGTTCTGCTCCCTGGTACTTGGGGGTTTTTCTTTAGCTGCTGAAATGAGGTATGTGTTTCCCCTTTTTATGGGATGGTGATGTGTTAAGGGAGTTCAATATGTGTCCCCGTCAACTTTCTCCATATTCCTGGTTGGAGTTTCTCGCATTCGTGAAGGTTTGAAAATTTGGGCATTAGCTTAATCGAACCCTAGTTTCGGCCGTGTTGGAAGCCTCTAAAAAGGATGAAGGACAATATGATCAACCGTCAAATGAGTAGTCATTAGAAAGATACAGAGCACAAAAGATTTCAAGCCAAAATGGTTATGGCTGAAGGGTAACCCTTCTCTCCCTAAGAGTGTTTATTTCAGCAATTTTCCTTACAAATCAAGTGAAACTAAGATCCATAAAATTCAAGCACTTGGGAGCCAAAGTGAAGTTTGACCAAAGAAGAGGAAATTAATCGCACATAGAGGTATGCGCATTGATTTCATGTAATGCGTACCACTAACGAAAAGTGGTTCGCTTAACACACTTGTTCACTTGAAATACAGTAATATCTAAAGCTTTTGTTTGAATATTATGTTCGATGACCTTACCTTATCATGCTTGATATGGTTCGGTCAAACATTCCTTCGACCCTTCTCAATTAGAATTCCCCGATCTTGCAGGGGCGGTTCTGAATCTAGAGTCTGTAACTAATTTTAAACCTATATTCTTATGCCATTCCGGAAAGAAAGGAATTGACTTACAAATACTAGTCTAGTTGTATTGATGTCTACTTCACATTTTTGCATTTATTCTTTAGCTACATGACATTTTTAGTTGATTTATGCCTTATTTACATTGTTCTAGCCCAACTTATTTTAAAAAATAACTTTATATTTGATCTAATTGTTTATTGGAGAATAGAAAGCAACCTCACACTATATATTCTAATATCTGAGGAAGATACTCATACTTTCACTTTTTATTGCTTGTAGTATTATATTATACCTAATACACTTGCTATAATGTCACTTTTTAGAATAACAATTTACATATTAAAAAAAAAAAAACAATTTGCAAATTTTGAATTTTTTTTAAATGAATTTACACCTTATTTTCAACATTTCTTTCATGTAGCCAGAATTTTGGTTTTGCAATCATTCCCTGGTTAAGAGTATTTGGTTTATTAATTTTTACTGTTACTATTTTATTATTAGGTCAATCGGAGAAACTATTCATCAAATTATATTCTCGTTCATTAATTTTATCATCTACACTTCACATGTGCATCATTTTATTACTAGTTAGAAATAGATCACAAACACATTATTAAACATTAGTTAAAGCCCAGTCATATATCTTATATTAATCTCTGACACAGACCCACACGCAAATGCCCATTGGGCTTGCAGCGTGCACAACACAGGCCCATCCCTCCATGCGTTTTAATTCCACAAATTTGAGGTTGCCAGGACTCGAACCCCGACAGTTTGGTCCTGGAGGCTCTGATACCATGTCATGGAACCGATTGAACTAAAAACTCGAACTAATAGTTAAGGTCCAATCATATATCTTATATTAATCTCTGATACACCCCCACACGCAAATGCCTCTTGGACTTGCAGCGTGCACAACACAAGCCCATCCCACCATATGTTTTAATTCCACAAATAAATGAGGTTGTCGGGACTCGAACCATTGACCGTTTGGTCACGGTGGCTCTAATACCATGTCACGGAACCGATTGAACTAAAAGCTCGAACTAATAGTTAAGGCCCAATCATATATCTTATATTTATCTCTGACAGATATTGTGTTGGTTGATGAGACGAAAGAAGGCGTAGAGAGGAAGTTAGAACTATGGAGACAAACTTTAGAATTTAGAGGCTTTAAGTTGAGCTGAAGTAAGACAGAATATTTGGAGTGTAAGTTTAGCGGCGATAGGAGTAGGGAAGCAGAGACAATCACCTTAGATGGGAGAGTTGTTCAGACATCAGATTGCTTTCGGTATTTAGGATCTATTATCCAAACAGATGGAGAAATAGACGGAGATGTTGCTCATAAGATTAAATCTGGTTGGATGAAGTGGAAGAAGAGTGCTACAGGTTTCCTTTATGACCTCGCCATGCCTAATAGATTGAAGGAAAAATTCTACCGCACGGCAATTAGACCAGCACTGTTATATGGTATGGAGTGTTGGATAGTGAAACACTTTTACCCTCATAAGATGTCGGTGGCGGAGATGCGTATTTTGAGATGGATGTGTGGTCATACGAGAAAGGATCGGGTGAGTAATAAAATAATTAGGACAAAAGTAGGGGTTACATCTATTGAGAATAAAATGAGGAAAAACCGACTAAGGTGGTTTGGCCATGTAAGACGAAGAGCGCTTGATGCACCGATTAGGAGGACTGAAGAGTGGCAAAGGGATGTAGTGATGAGGGGTAGGGACAGACCTAAGCAAACTTGGAGAACGGTGATCGAGAGTGATATGAGTTTATTGGGGATTGAGGAAAATATGATATTGAACATGATAGAGTGGAGGGATAAGATTTGTGTCGCTGACACGACTTAATTCCACGGTTTTATATGATGGTTCATGTTAGCCGATCCCGAATCATTTCGGGACTAAGGCTTTGTTGTTGTTGTATTTCGCCGAATTTAAAAATACTAATCTCCAATTCTATTATTAAATCACAAAAAATATTAAATCTTTTTTTTAAAATCAACTTACGTGCAATTGATGCAGAATAAAAAAACAAAATATATGTGTTTTACAATGATGTTTGACCAACTTGTTAATATTAGGAATAAAATTACTATTGACTGCCAACGTCAGTGGTAAAATTACACCATTTGAACGTAAAGGGTAAAATTGTTCATGTCTATAAATGTTAAGGCTATTTTTTCACCATATCCCTAAAAATAATCATGTGGTTGGCACCTTTTAGCAATTTCAGTTACTATTAGGTTGAGTTTATCAAATTTAACCGTTAACGACTTCAAAATGAAAATTTTCAAAAAATCAAAGTTGTTTAGTATTATTTACTATGAACCATATTTTTATTTTTTAAAATCATAATTTTTTGAGATTTTTCTCTACTCACCAAACAACATTTAAATGACCGCAAATCTAAAAAGTTGAAGAATTAAAAGTTAGTTAAAATATTATTAAATTCTTGAAAATTTTCTTTTTGAAATAATTAACGATTAAATTTGGCAAAATGATCGAAATTGCAAACGGTGCCAACCACCAATATATTTTTGTGAAAAAGAAAACATAAATACCAGATTGTGTCAAACTACGTCAGTTTTATTTGAACTTTTATTTCTATAAAAAAAATTATTATTATCGATAATCACTTGAAAAGGCTCTAAACTTATAACAAAAATTTGGGTTTAAAAATTAGATAGTATTTGATAAAACTGAAAAATGACTACTAAAACTTTTAATTAAAATATATAAATGTTGAATTGTTGAATGATAAATTGTTTGATAAATAAAATAAAAAAACTTAGAAGTTCAAAATACTGTTATTGTTGAAGGTAAAGTAAAATGATACGTGGAATTGGTGTAGAATAAAAAAAACAAAATATAAAATATATATTATGTTTTGTGCGGAATAAAAAATAAAATATACTGTATGTGTTTTAACATGAGCTTATGCATTATGTATTTACGGTTCAATGATAATCAAAATCCTATTAATTTCTCTTAAAATCTTGATTGGACTTTGATAGGGGTATTTTACCTCTATCTTTTGGTTGATTTTGGATAGAATAAATAAGTTTAATTATAAAAATAAAGTGTTTTGATAAAATAAAGAAATAAAAATAAATCTCGTACTTTCAGTTAATTCTCCGTGCTTTTGATTAGTTTAGGAAATAAAAACGTCAAGCTAACTCGGCTCACAAGATTTGTATTTCAGGTACGAGCATGGAGCAAAAATCTACTCAAATACGCGGGGCGTACAATCCTTTACGCGGGGCGTGAAACATGTTGTCAGCAATGATTGCCTTATCCGCAGGCGCCATGTGGAATTGACTCAGCATACGCAGGGCGTATGCCACACTACGCGGGGCGTATGACACATGTCGGAAAAATTGGCCTAATCCTGAAAGTCAGACTGCACTGTCTCCCTGAGTCAACTCTTCGTACGCGGGGCGTATAACCATACACGCGAGGCGTACCAGACATTTCCTCAATGATAAAAACTCAGAGACTCTTTTACGCGGGGCGTACTTCAGCTACCCACGGCGTAAAAGCTCCAATTCAAGAATAAAACTTCAGAGACTCAAATATGCGGGGCGTACTTTAGCTGCGCAGGGCGTGCTTAAGACAACAAGACAACGAATTGGTCCACATGCAGGAGATTTCTGACGGAATGGGCACTTACGTGGGGTGTAGACCAAACTACGCGGGGCGTATCATGGGATTTCTGCACCAAATAATGTTGCTCCATACTTGTACTTTATGAAGTTACAAACTTGCCCTTGCTTGATGTCTATAAATAGGAAGCTCTTGAACTTCATTTGACACCAAGAAATAATTACACACTAGAGAGCAAACTATACTTGTTTTGATTATTGTGGTAGTATAGATTCAGTTTTTATAGCTAAACTCTCCACCTCGAGAGCTTGTTCGGTTGTTCCGGCATTCCATCGAAATTCCGCTCCACCATTCGTCACCAAGCTCGAGAGTTCCACCTCCACGACCTAGGAGACGGCTTTGAGTCCAGTTAGCTAGTTTCAAAGGCGGATTCTCCCCTTTTTACGTGCTAATTAGCTTGTATTCTTCCTATGTACTAGGCTTGGTTGTATTCCATTTATATACATTTCATGATTTATAATCTCTATTTCCCTTTACGTATTAGTGTTTGCTACTTGTTTTGATATTGATAATTGATTATTGTGTAGGAGAACGCGATTTCCGACGCTATTCGGGCTATCTTTAGGGAGTTATATAGGTGTTGCCCTACCGGAAGTGACAAACCGGAAACCGTAGGAATTGACAAACCACGGAACTTACGGTCCCTAGTTTCTAATTCCCCCGCATTAGACACGCCTTGACTAGGAATCACGTAGTCTAAGTGCTTCACGGGTCGGTCCTACTACACTTAGTCGTCTTTGCAAGAGTAAATTATTATCCGCATACATTTAGAGTCGTTATTTATCGTGGTTATAACTTATCGATATTCATCCCACTTCATAGGGTTTTAGCTACACAAATCTGAGTCGCCAATAGTTAGGGATAGTGTGTAGTTGTGTCTTACTTTACCCCAAAGTAATCGTCACTTAAATAACATACAAAACCGAGTCGTCTAATACTTGTAATTATAAATCCCGTGGATTTGATACCCGGTCTTAACCGGATTATTACTTGATACGACGGGGTACACTTGCCCCTAAGTAGTCATAGCTCTAGTAGAGTTAAGAGCAATTTATAAAGATCACATCCATATATATAGAGTCCGCACTCATAATATATACATTTCGTCATGAAAACTCTACCACTAGGCGTCGCGCTATCAAGTTTTTGGCGCCGTTGCTGGGGATTTATAATCTCCTACAATATTAGACAAAAACGTTTCATTGTTAGTTTAAGCATTCTTTTTGTATAAATTGTTTATATATACTTTGACTAACATTATTCTTTCTTGTTGATAACCTTTTACACTTCCTTTTTACTTTATGCACACCCGATCGAAAAGTGATTCTCTTATTCCTATTGATCTCGAAATTGAACGTACTCTTTGTAGGATTCGAAAAGAGAGAATGGCAAATCTCAACGATGAAGCTAACCAGCCCGAGGTCAACCAAAGGGTGCCAGAACAACCCGTGAATAACGACCGTAATGGTGAAGACAACGACATGCGTTCGATGTTGGAGATTCTTGCTCCACATCGCCCTCAAATCCATCACGGAATCGTTGCCCCCACCATTCCGGCCGACACATTGAAATAAAGACTAGCATGATCCAATTAATCCAACAATTCGGTCAATTCGGAGGGGAACCCCATGAAAACCCTAACGAACACCTTGATAAATTTCTTATGTGTGTCGAAACTTCACGGCAAAACGATGTTCCGGTTGGGGCCGTCCAATTAAAACTATTTCCTTTTTCTTTGACAGGACAGGCGTTAGAATGGTTGCACTCGTTAGAGGCGGGATCGATCACATCGTGGAAGGAACTCGAGAAGGAGTTCCTATCTTACTACTTCCCGCCCTCTAAAATGGTTAAATTGAGAAAAGATATCACTTCCTTTCGGCAGCTCGGATACGAGGCCCTCCACTTAGCTTGGGCTAGGTTCCGAAAGTTGCTCCGAAGCTGTGCCCATCACGATATCCCTAAGCATGATCTAGTAAGTACTTTTTATCATGGTTTAACACCTACTAATCGTGCAACCATTGATTCTGCCGCAGGTGGGGATTTGTTTCGCAAATCGGCAAGTGAGGCGTATGAGCTCATTCACGAATTAGCTAGGAAAAGCGTCCAATGGCAAGAAGATCGGCTTGTCGGACCCTCGCAACATCAAAACTTTGCCGTAGAGGACGAGGCTTCCACAATCTTCATGATCGAAATGAATAAGAAACTGGATGCTTTAATGGCGCAAATGAGCCTCCAAAATTCAGCACAAGTCCTAGTGTGCTCTCACTGTGGTGGTGGCCACCAAGGTAAGGATTATCAAGCCGGAAGCCCTTTTGCCGGTGACGCCGAAAGCGTAAGTTATGTAGGGGGACAACAAAGGTATAATTCTCATTATAACTCCTATCCTAACACGCATGCTTATCACCACCATAACAATAATAATAACGGAAGGAGGCTTCAACACATTCCATCTTATGATAACAAGCGGAATGTGTTGGAGCCCCCATCCGAACTCCATGGTAAATTTGTGGAACAAGGGTTGGGAAAATTCCCTCATGACCAAGAAAGGAAAAAATCACAACCTCCTAGCGATGCACAAGAGGCAACGGTAATTGATCTTCTTAAAGAAATATCTTCCCGTCTTGCTAACAATGAAGCATTTTGCAGGGACTTGGGACATCAAGTAGCCCAATTAAGTCGCCAACGACAAGGGAGACAACATGGGTCTCCCCCGATTAACACCGAACAAAACCCGAGACCAAAAGATTGGGAGACTGCACAAGCAATAACTCTCCGTAGTGGTAAGGGTTTGGAACCACCGGTTCCAAAGGCGACTCCACTCGCTCCACAGGTAAGTGATGAACCGGAAGTGGTAAGCAACCCCGGTTCGGATCCAAAACTCGCGACTTCCTTGGATAAGAATAAAAATATGTGTGATCCAATTGGAGCTTACGTACTGAAGCTCCCTTTTCCACAACGACTTAAAAAGGAAAATTGGACCACCAATATGGCAAGTTTTTGGAAATTTTTAAGAAACTTCACATTAACATTCCACTTGCGGAAGCATTGGAGCAAATGCCCACATATGCGAAGTTTCTTAAAGAAATCCTCGCCAAAAAGAGGAAGTTGGATTATAATGAGACGATAGCGCTCACGGAGGAATGCTCCGCGATTATAACAAACAAACTCCCACCTAAACTCAAGGATTTAGGTAGTTTTTCTATCCCTTGCACGATTGGTAATGTTGAGTTTAGGAGAGCTTTATGTGACTTGGGTGCTAGCATCAATCTAATGCCTTTATCTGTATTCAGGAAGCTCAGCTTGGGAGAACCTAAGCCTACCAATATGACGCTCCAGCTGGCCGATAGATCCATTGCCCAACCAAAAGGAATTGTGGAGGATGTCTTAGTGAAAGTGGACAAGTTCATTTTCCCCGCCGATTTTGTAGTGCTCGATATGGCGGAAGACGATTCGGTACCAATCCTCCTAGGACGACCATTCCTTGCAACAGGTAGGACTCTCATTGACGTCCACGAAGGTAAGCTCATCCTACGGTTGCAAGACGAAGAGGTAGAATTTAACGTGTATAACTCCATGAAATTTCCATCTAATACCATGGCGGATTGTAATTTTTTAAATTCCGTGGACTCTATTGATCTTTTTGTTGAAGAATTTTATGATAGGTCTTCTGCGGGAACCTCTTCGGAAATAGATGGTATTGAGCATTTGGATGAGGAGCCATTGAACAAGCCGTTCGAATACTCCTCTGAAATAGAACAATGTCTGTTGGCAAGGAGCCAGTTTGAGGGTTTGGACCGGGATAGCAAAGCAAAGCCGAAGACCTCTCTTGAGGAACCTCCAACTTTGGAACTTAAACCCTTGCCTCCTAATTTAAAATACGTATTTTTGCAACCTCATAATTTCTTACCGGTTGTTATTTCTTCGCTTTTAACAGCGAAAATGGAGGAAGCATTAATTGCGGTGTTATAAAAACATAAAGGCGCATTTGGGTGGACCATTCACGACATAAAAGGGATCAGCCCCACCATTTGCACACACCGCATCTTTATGGAGGATAAAGTCAAGCCCTCCGTGCAGCCGCAATGACGGCTTAACCCCAATATGAAAGAGGTAGTGAAGGCCGAGATAATCAAACTCCTCGACGCAGGTATAATCTTTCCTATCTCCGATAGTCCATGGGTTAGCCCGGTCCAATGTGTTCCCAAAAAGGGGGGCACAACGGTGACGGAAAATGATCAAGGGGAATTAATCCCCACACGGAAAGTAATCGGGTGGCGAGTATGCATTGATTATAGAAAACTTAACGAAGCCACCCGAAAAGATCATTTTCCCTTGCCGTTCATCGACCAAATGTTGGAAAGAATGGCGGGTCATAAATTCTTTTGCACCCTCGATGGCTTATCCGGTTATATGCAAATTCCCGTTGATCATTCGGATCAAGAAAAGACGACATTCACTTGTCCGTATGGGACATTTGCATATAGATGGATGCCATTTAGGCTTTGTAACTCCCCCGCCACCTTTCAAAGGTGCATGACGGCTATATTCTCCGAAATGATTGAGGATTTCATGAAAGTCTTCATGGACGATTTTTCTGTTTTTGGGTCCTCCTTTGAGATTTGTTTAAGTAATCTTGATAAAGTCCTCCAACATTTCAAAGACACTAACCTTGCGCTCAGTTGGGAAAAATGTCAATTTATGGTTCAAGATTGCATTGTTTTGGGACACAAGGTGTCCGGGGAGGGGATCGAGGTCGATCCGGCCAAGATCGAGGTAATTGAAAAACTACCTCCACCAATGAACGTTAAGGGAATTCGGAGTTTCTTGGGTCATGCGGGGTTCTATAGACGATTCATTAAGGACTTCTCTAAGATAGCAACCCCGTTGACCCAACTCTTTGCAAAGGATGCGGAATTTAGTTTTTCCCCCGAATGTTTACTTGCATTTAATACGCTAAAGGAAAAACTAGTTAATGGTCCTATCATGGTGAAACCCGATTGGAACCTCCCCTTTGAACTCATGTGTGATGCGAGTGATTTGGCTGTAGGTGCTTGTTTGGGCCAACGGGTGGATAAACTCTTTTGCGCTATCTATTATGCGAGCAAAACGCTCAATGAGGCCTAACAAAACTATTCCATCACGAAAAAGGAGATGCTTGCCGTTGTTTTTGCTTTCGATAAATTTAGGTCATATCTTGTGTTATCCAAAATTATCATATACACTGACCACGCAGCTCTCAAGTACTTGATGACTAAGCAGGACGCCAAACCACGCTTGATACGGTGGATCCTACTCCTACAAGAATTCGACATCGAGATCAAAGATAAAAAAGGAGTGGAGAATGTTGTGGCTGATCATCTCTCTCGCTTACAAGGCGAGCAAGGCGAATCTCCGGAAGCTATTGGGATTAAGGAGACCTTTCCTGACGAAGCACTCTACGCGGTAACATCTTTACCTTGGTATGCTGATATGGCAAACTACAAAGCCGGTAATATTCTTCCCCCGTACCTTACATATGAGCAGCGTAAGAAATTCTTTCACGATGCTAAGCACTATTTTTGGGAAGAACCCTATCTGTTCAAATCTAGAGGTTAATCATGTGCTACATATGTGTCATACCCAAGAGCTGGGGGGCCACTTTGGCCCTATTCGGACTATGGCAAAAGTCTTACAATGTGGATTTTATTGGCCTACTTTGTCCAAAGATTCCCAAGACTTCATTAAATCATGTGACGCTTGACAAAGGAGCGGAAACATTTCCCAAAACATGAAATGCTCCAACAAGGAATCTTAGTTTGCGAACTTTTTGACGTATGGGGGATAGATTTCATGGGACCTTTCCCTAAGACGCATAACAATGCTTACATTCTTGTAGCGGTTGACTATGTCTCCAAATGGGTAGAGGCTGTTGCCTTACCTTCAAACGACTCTAAGGCGATAGGGAAATTTATAAAGAAAAACGTTTTTACCCGGTTTGGGACCCCTCGAACTATCATTAGCGACGGGGGTTCCCACTTTTGCAACCGACAATTCGATCAACTCTTACTTAAATATGAGGTTGCACACCGAGTCTCTACACCCTACCACCCGCAAACTAGTGGGCAAGTTGAGATTTCTAACCGAGAGTTAAAACGCATTTTAGAAAAAACGGTTAACTCCTCTAGGAAAGACTAGAGCTTGAAGCTCGATGATGCTCTTTGGGCTTACCGCACGACGTTTAAGACGCCCATCGGGATGTCCCCTTATCGTCTAGTTTTTGGAAAATCATGCCATTTGCCCGTAGAATTAGAACATAAAGCATATTGGGCGCTGAAATTTTTAAATTTTGACGTGCAGGCTACAGGAGAACACCGCCTCCTCCAACTCAATACTTTTGATGAACTTCGCTTAGGGTCATACGAAAATGTCAAACTTTACAAAGAACGTACAAAACGGTGGCATGACAAGCACATTCAGGTTCGGGAGTTCACCAAGGGGGATCAAGTTCTCCTCTACAATTCTCGCCTCCGATTATTCCCCAGAAAATTAAAAAGTCGGTGGTCGGGACCATACACCATAATCAATGTACACTCCTTCGGAGCAATTGAGATCCAAGGTCCCGACAATGCAACCCTCCGGGTCAATGGCCACCGTCTAAAGATATACCGCGGCAGTGTTTTTCCACAACAAGGCGAAACCACACTCCTCACCACACCGTGAGCTTGCGCATCACCACGAAAAGTCGAGCTACTCCGACTCGAAATGTAGCGCTGGTTTGATGCTCTCAAACCCTGTATATATCCATTTCTTGTTTTCTTCGTTTCGCTTTACTCCCACGGAAAGCCAAATCCCAATCCGACATAATACGCGGGGTGTCTCCTTATGCACGCCTCGCGTCTTTGTGCCTGTGATCCAAATTATGCAAGGGACACCTTTCACGCAAGTCATACCCCCTATTACGCCCCGCATATTTGGTCTTTTTCGTGGCTCCCAAAGTTCAGAAACTCAAACACGCGGAGCGCCCTGTTCCTGCGCCCCGCGTATTTGAGTCTTTAACTCCAAAAGCAATAGAAATGCTACCCTAAGCGGGGCGTCCCCCCTATTACGCCCCGCGTATTTGAGTCTCTGACTCAAAACGCACTAAACACGCTACCCTACACGGGGCGCCCCCCTAGGCACGCCTCGCGTAGGGCTCCTGACCACTAAGGGTCTTCTATTCCTTCCTTACCTTTATTTTTGTTTTTGTTTTGACTTCTTTTTGCGACGCCCTTGGAATAGGCGTCATTTTAAATAACGCGGAGGGCCGTGCAACCCCGCACTTTTAGTTTGGTTTGCAATACCAAAAACAAAAATAAAAATTTAATAACAACAAAATAATTAAACTCACTTATTACTCTTTAAAATTTTCCCGACACGCTATCCCTCCTTCGGAAATTAATTAAAGTTCCGTTATTTGTCATCAAAAAATAAAAGCGTCAGAGCATAAAGGAATGATTCAATTAAGATATTTTAGTCTTGATCTTAAAGTTAGGGAATTTGTGTAAAACTTAGGATTAATACTAAACTAAGGCATTGAGTCTTAACCCAAATGTTATCTCCATAATAAACTTCAAAAAGGCAATAAAAATGGGATAGTTGAGAATTTAGCGAAGACTTGATAGTACACAATTTAAACCTGAATCTTTGTGAGGTATTTTTGAGCCTAAAAGAGTTCGTACGAGAACTCTAATTCTTTTACAATTTTTCGAGAGCTTTGACTTCACTCGACCCATAGAATTTGCATCCAATACCGGGTTAAGTACACTTATTTTTGGTAAAAAGGCAATAGATGATAAACCGAACCCACTTAGGCTAATTTTTCTTAATTTATTTTTCTCGTTTTCATCAAACATTAGGAAACCCCTTCGAGCCTATTAACCAACTTTTTTTGTTAACACCCTTTTAAACATTTAACCCTTTTTCCTCTTGTTCAAATACCGATATAATCAAGTTGCACCCAAATTACCCGAAATAAGTCACGGTCTTAGCAAATGAGCACCATAAGTTTTCAAAATATTGTTTTTATGCCTCTATCAAACAAAGGAACGATAAAAATAAAAAGGCATTCTCAAGCTCCACCCGAGCAATTTTGAAGTATACTTTAAAATTTGCCAAGGCCGAAATAAACAAAGATACGGTGCAATCACAAAACGGTATTTTTGAGGTCGAGTTTCTTTAAACTAACCACTAAAGAAGCCACCCACATTACAACCCCCCTCCGAGTTCATTTTTAATATTGCCTAACCATATTTTAGGAGGAAAAACCCGGATGAAAATGCAAATTCAACATGATCTCGAGTAAGTGCAAAGAAGAGTGCTAAAACACCGACCCACCTAAAATTGAGCGTAAGAGCGAAATCCCTCGGTGAGTTACTATTGTGTTCTCAAAAGATAATCAACCCCCGTTAATATTGCCTATTAAATCTTGATCATGGAGGTTTCAAACAAGTTTCGTACTCAATTGTTTGCGTAGGTACTTACCGAAACCTTTGCACAAAACCATAACTTTGAAATCATGCACTTGGCAAAACCAACCTTCGGTTTGTTTCTTAATTTTCTCAATCCCTTGCCTTTCGATTTCTTTTACTTGAGGACAAGTAAAACTTTAAAGTCCGAGGAGGTTTGATAGGGGTATTTTACCCCTATCTTTTAGCGTGATTTACGGGTTGATTTTGTATAGAATAAATAAGTTTAATTATAAAAATAAAGTGTTTTGATAAAATAAAGAAATAAAAATAAATCTCATACTTTCAGTTAATTCTCCGTGCTTTTGATTAGTTTAGGAAATAAAAACGTCAAGCTAACTCGGCTCGCAAGATTTGTATTTCAGGTACGAGCATGGAGCAAAAATCTACTCAAATACGCGGGGCGTACAATCCTTTACGCGGGGCGTGAAAACATGTTGTCAGCAATGATTGCCTTATCCGCAGGCGCCATGTGGAATTGACTCAGCATACGCGGGGCGTATGACACATGTCGGAAATAATTGGCCTAATCCTAAAAGTCAGACTGCACTGTCTTCCTGAGTCAACTCTTCGTACGTGGGGCGTATAACCATACACGCGAGGCGTACCAGGCTTTCCTTAATGATAAAAACTCAGAGACTCTTTTACGCGGGGCGTACTTCAGCTACGCACGGAGTAAAAGCTCCAATTCAAGCAATAAAACTTCAGAGACTCAAATACGTGGGGCATACTTTAGCTACGCAGTGCGTGCTTAAGACAACAAGACAACAAGACAACAAATTGGTCCAAATGCAGGAGATTTCTGACGGAATGGGCACTTATGCGGGGCGTATAATGGGATTTCTGCACCAAATAATGTTGCTCCATACTTGTACTTTCTGAAGTTACAAACTTGCCCTTGCTTGATGTCTATAAATAGGAAGCTCTTGAACTTCATTTGACACCAAGAAATAATTACACACTAGAGAGCAAACTATACTTGTTTTGATTATTGTGGTAGTATAGATTCAGTTTTTGTAGCTAAACTCTCCACCTCGAGAGCTTGTTCGGTTGTTCCGGCATTCCATCGAAGTTCCGCTCCACCATTCGTCACCAAGCTCGAGAGTTCCACCTCCACGACCTAGGAGATGGTTTTGAGTCCGGTTAGCTAGTTTCAAGGGCGGATTCTCCCCTTTTTACGTGCTAATTAGCTTGTACTCTTCCTATGTACTAGGCTTGGTTGTATTCCATTTATATACATTTCATATTTATAATTTCATGATTTATAATCTCTATTTCCCTTTACGTATTAGTGTTTGCTACTTGTTTTGATATTGATAATTGATTATTGTGTAGAAGAACGCGGTTTCCGACGCCATTCGGGCTATCTTTAGGGAGTTATATAGGTGTTGCCCTACCGAAAGTGACAAACCGGAAACCGTAGGAATTGACAAACCACGGAACTTACGGGCCCTAGTTTCTAATTCCCCCGCATTAGACACGCCTTGACTAGGAATCACGTAGTCTAAGTGCTTCACGGGTCGGTCCTACTACACTTAGTCGTCTTTGCAAGAGTAAATGATTATCCGTATACATTTAGAGTCGTTATTTATCGTGGTTATAACTTATCGATATTCATCCCACTTCATAGGGTTTTAGCTACACAAATCTGAGTCGCCAATAGTTAGGGATAATGTGTAGTTGTGTCTTACTTTACCCCAAAGTAATCGTCGCTTAAATAACATACGAAACCGAGTTGTCTAATACTTGTAATTATAAATCCCGTGGATTCGATACCCGGTCTTAACCGGATTCTTACTTGATACGACGGGGTACACTTGCCCCTAAGTAGTCGTAGCGTCTAGTAGAGTTAAGAGCAATCTATAAAGATCACATCCTTAGATATAGAGTCCGCACTCATAATATATACATTTCGTCGTGAAAACTCTACCACTAGGCGTCGCGCTATCAGACTTTTAAATTTATAAATTATTTCTTTAACCTATTCAATTTGTTTAAAGTGATCTATTGACCCCATAAATTTACTAACAGTTATTTATTTGTCCATTGACCTTATTTAAAGTGATATACACTTCAATTTATCTAAATCGGAATAAAAATTCAAAATTTTAAAAATAAAAGCATAATTTGTAATTCTAAATCCGGTCATGCTTTTTGGACAAGTCCAAGGGACCATTCAAGTTTTTTTGTAATAAGTTCAAGGAACAATTGATATATTAAACCTAAAGTGATATGAACGTCAATTTTTCGATTAAAAAATACTTATAGTTTAATTAATTTGCAAAACTATATTTAAACTATAAAGTAATTTGCAAAGTAAATCTTTCTAATTGCTCCAAATCACTCGTGAGAAAAGAATCACTTGTTCTTCCCTCAGTGAACACAATCACCAAAAGAAATTAGACAATCACCAATACGGATATTTCCTGCGAAGATATCATTTTTTTCTTGTATTGAACAATTAAAAAAAGGCAAAAAGCACCATTAAACTTTTTTGGTTCATTTAGCCTTTAATCTTTCATTTGGATACATTAAGTCCCTAATCATTTACTTTTTGGTCTCATTAAGCTATTGCTTACCAAATTAGTAAGTTGTGAACATCTAATTATGTTAAAATGACATTATTAATTCATTTGTATTTGAACAACAACAACAATAAAGCCTTAGTTCCGAAATGATTCGGGATCGGCTAACATAAACCATCATATAAAACCGTGAAATTAAGTCGTGTCAGCGACACATTCATTTGTATTTGAAATTATAAAAAAAAATTAAAAATTTTATAGTGAAAAATATAAAATTCGAATGCATGCGAAATGAATAACACCTTATAAGAAAACTAAGTCTTTCAGATCTGTATTCTCTCTCTCAGATCTTTTGTCATGGTGAAGAATTTTTATGAAGATGGAGAGTTTTGAGATCTATTAGATCTATCTCTCTCTCAGATCTATCTTTCTCTTTTAGATCTATCTTCTCTCTTTCAGATTGGTCTTTTCTCTCTCAGATCTGTTGTCATGGTGAAGAATTTTTATGAAGATGGAGAGTTTTGAGATCTATTAGATCTATCTCTCTCTCTCTCTCTCTTTTAGATCTATATTCTCTCTTTCAGATCTGTCTTCTCTCTCTCAGATCTGTTGTCATGGTGAAGAATTTTTATGAAGATGGAGAGTTTTGAGATCTATCTTCTCTTTCTCAGATCTATCTCTCTTTTTTAGATCTTTCTCTCTCTTTTAGATTTATCTTCTCTCTTTCAGATCTGTCTTTTCTCTCTCTCAGATCTGTTGTCATGGTGAAGATTTTTTATGAAGATGGAGAGTTTTGAGATCTATCTCTCCATCAGATCTATCTCTCTCTTTTAGATCTCATATCTATCTCTCTCTTTTGTGATCTCATATCTATCTCTCTCATATCTATCTCTCTCCTTAGTATCGAAGTTCTCTTCAATCCTAAGCTCCGTTTTGCTTCGGATCTGCCTCATCAGCCCCTTACTGGTGACAAACCCATGCTGTCTTTCTCCTCTGTTGTTAAACGAGGCATTCCTTAGGTTCATCAATCCTCTGCTGCGGTTACTGACATTGGAGGCCTAAAATCCATTCGGATTTCGCAACCTGCCTATGAGAGGAGATTAGCTCTCTGCTCACACGCTCTTATCGGAAGACTTGTTCTATCTAAAGGGGATTCCCCTTGGAAAGTGGCAGACCTCAAGGCGAGTTTAACCAAAATTTGGGGAATCACTGCTCAGTGGAGGCTAATTGCGATTGGTAAAGGATATTTTCAAGTAATCTTGCCTTCCAAAGAAGCACATGATATGGTTATCAACAAGGGGATTGTGAATACACGTATGGGTACTTTTTGTCTTCAACCTTGGGTGCCGGATTTTGATCCTTATGTCGAACGTTCCACTAATGCACAGGTTTGGGTTCGCCTCTACTCTCTTCCATAGGAATATTGGGATAGACAAATTCTTTCGGACATTGCAACAGGGATTAGGGGATTGATTCGGTTTGACAAAGCCACCCTTGAGGGTGATTTTGGGCATTTTGCTAGAATGCTGTTGGATGTGGATTTGGCAGGAGAACTACTGACGAAGCTTGGAGTTGAGAGAGCAGGGAAAAACATCTGGATTGAAGTGGTTTATGAAAGGCTTCATCAGTTCTGTAAAGTTTGCTCTTCTATTGGTCATTCGGCATATGACTGCTGTTAGACGAGGTGCCGCGGCCTAATCTCCCGGGCGGACCGGGGGGTGGACAACCTCATGGCATCGTAAGCAGTGATTGGCGCCGAAAGCAACCAATCGTGGAATCAAGTTGCTCGACAGGACCGGAGCTCGGAGATATGGAAGAGTCGCCACCCACGAATGGGAAAATGAACATCGATCCCTTGCGGGAGACCGGTGTGGGTTCGGGAAACTTAGGTACGAGCGGAGAAGGCTAGCTCCTTTCCGGAGAAAGGCTACTAGGCACCCCGACATCGCCCGGTTATGAACCACCGGCCTCCTACTCAGCATGTTAGGCGATAACGGACTAATCGTATACTTCTTTAAGTTTAAAATTCATTTGAAACCTTTTCTTTCTCTTTTTAGAAACCGTTTTGAGCATATATTATTGAAAAGCCACATGAGTAAAGAATCACCCATTTATGTTATACATACACAGAGAAGGGGGAAGAAAGAAGTGATTTATTTACAACTTATTTAAATGTCATGCTGTGTGTTTGTTCTATGCTAACTTATTTCCCCAAAACGAGCTTATTTACATGGTTCGCACCTTAATCGCCGTTGGAACGATTTAGGTGCGTTTTAAAACCCCGTTTGATGAAGTTTACCCGAATCGCTGTTGGAACGACTCGAGTATTTGAAAACGTTAAGATAAAAATCTTTTAATGAGAAAGCGTGGTTAAACATACAAGTCAATTTTATTTTGTACAAATCTTTTAAGAAAGTGATTCAAAACTCTATTATTTCACAAAGAAAACGATTTTAATTACAATGATCATTTAATCCGCCTTTGGAACGGATTAAGGTTTTAAAACGTGGTGTTTTGAAAACGGCTTGAAATATTACAAAAAAAACCCCCATTTATTCACATTAGGAACCTCTAAAAATTCATTAGTTTAAATAATCAAATTGAAAACTCTCTTTCTTGTGATTTATTTTCCCCTCTTATTTAATGGACTCTCTACCTATTATAATTACAATAATAAACCCATTTAAACCAAGATTCATACTCAAATAAAGCCCATTTGAAACATGGACCATGAATGGCCCAAAAGAATAAAGAAAGTAGTTCAAGCATAAGTATATACCTTTAAATCAAAAAAGAGAATATGAAAATAAGGGTTAATAAAAAGAAACTATATGTATATGAAAATACTAGATACAATATATTTATACTTTAAAGATGTGAAAATAGTTAATAAATCTCTGATAACACTGGGGAAACTTCTGATCGGATCACGTCCCTGTGAGGCGCCGTTGGGATCGGCCGGGGACACTCCGATGCCAAAGTCAGTAGAATATATGGAGAATAGATCGTATTGACAAAGCTTAGGGAACATAAGAGTAAGTGTACCTTGATAACCTAGAATGGTAGGTTATATATAGTTGAGGGATTCGTAACTTCTAGGTAACTAGAAAGTCTCCATTAATGCTCATTCAATGGCGGTTACAAGTTACTCCTGAATCTGGCGGTTTGAGACTATTAATGATTCATTTAATAATCCTTTATGGCCGGGATGGCGGCCAGTCGTTACTAAGGTGAATGAAGAGACCCGCCCTGGAGATTCGCCTGCGGATCTTCTAGGACTATCTCAGGGTGATTCGCCAGCCGGATCCCTTTTAAGAGGTTTAACACGTGGCACACTTAAAGGCGAATATCTCTTTTGGTCCTCATGATAATATCCCGATGTTTGGCCAGTACCTCGTCTTTTACCTCGTAATTCTTGATTACTTGGTTAACCATCAGTTTTGAATCGCTGTAGATTGTGATCCGCTCTGGGGTGATCTCTTGAAGTAGACGTAGGCCCAATATCAGAGCCTCGTATTCAGCAGCATTATTAGTGGCATGGAAATTTAATTTTGTTGCGTACCGCAATCTTATGTAGTGGGGACCCTTGATCACAACTCCCACACCTGCTCCATCCACCGACGAAGCTCCATCAGTATACATCGACCATTCTTCTAACGGAGGTTTGGGATGGGATATCCCTTCGTCAGTGAATTCATTCACGAAGTCCGCCAGGACTTGACTTTTCAATGATGATCTGCTTTCATATCTTACATCAAATTCGCCCAGGCGAATCGCCCATTCCATCAATCTTCCCGAAGTGTCCGGCTTCTGCAATACTTTTCTCATTGGTATATTGGTACGAACTATTACGGTATGCGCCTGGAAATATGGCCTAAGGCGAATTGTCATGGTCACAACAGCCAGTGCCATTTTATCTAGCTTTGAATACCTGGTTTCAGCATCTTTCAAAACTTTGCTCACGTAATAAATTGGGAACTGTTGGCCATCCTCTTCTCGTATCATGACCGTGCATACGGCTTTATCCGTGACCGATACATACATGTATAGATCTTCTCCCTTCAAAGGTCGACTCATCATAGGTGGTTCTGTGAGGAACCGTTTGATTCCTTCGAAGGCATTCTGACAATCTTCATTCCACTCGATAACTTCGAAAAAAGGTTGACATCTACGAGCTGAGCAAGAGATAAACCTGCCCAAGGCTCTTGATATTCTGGGGCGCTTGCATTTCTAGGACTGCTTTGACCTTATCAGGATTTGGGCTGACTCCTTTTTCGCTGATCATGAATCCTAAAAATTTTCCATATGTGGCTCCAAAAGTGCATTTCTCGGGATTTAACTTGATGTTGTGGTGCCGAAGTACGCCCAGTACTTCCCTTATATCCTCTACATGCCTTTCTACAGTCATGCTTTTAATGATCATAGCATCTACGTATATGGAATAATTACCACTCTTATTGTCCACGAATATCTTATTCATCATCCTCTGATAGGTAGCTCCCGCGTTCTTGAGCCCGAAGGGCATGACTTTGAAACAATAAGTGGCTTGATGCGTTATGAACGAGGTCTTGATTCTATCTGAGGGCTCCATAGGGATTTGATGATAGCTAGACTTTACATCAGTAAAGGAATACATTGCGTGACCGGCAGTTCCATCTACAAGCATGTCTATGCACGGCAAAGGATAGTTATCCTTGGGACAAGCTTTATTGAGATCTGTGAAGTCAATGCACATACGGTAAGATCCGCCAGCTTTCTTAACTAGTACGACGTTCGCCAACCACTGGGTGTAAAGTACCTCCTCAATGGCATCCGCCTTTCGGAGCCTGGCGATCTCTTCCTCAATCACCTTTTGCCTTTCCGGACCATGATTTCTCCGTTTCTGAGCTACAGGGACTGCATCTTTGTTGATGTTGAGTTTGTGGGTGATCACATCTGGGCTAATTCCGGGGAGTACTTCATCCTTCCATGCGAAGACATCTTCAGCTTTGCCGAGTACTTTGGTGATTGCGTCTCTAATCTCGCCTTGTAGCCCTTTAGCTATCCGCACCTGCTTCTCCTCCGCCATAAGATACGTTTCTGTTTCGCCCAAAGCCATTGTGACGCGTTCCTCTTCATCTTCTTCTTTAGATTGAGGGCGAATCATTAAGGATGCGGAATATGTTTCTTGGGCCACCTTCTGACAACCTTTGACCATCATACATCCCTTGGCCGTGGGAATGTAGAGTGTTAGATGACGAATTGAGATAAGAGCTGCAACTTCAGAGATAAAAGGTCATCCAAGGATAATGTTGTAAGCCAGTTGTCCATCCAAGACCGAAAACTCCAAATCTCCTCTCCAAACTCGATCACCCCCAGTGAGCTCGCAATCTAAAGTAACCTGACCTTTCGTCTGAATGGTATGACCAGTGATTCCCAAAATGTCGACCACAGTTAGTTCTACCCGGACAGGATCAATTTTGAGTTTGGCGAATGCTCCTCGGGTAATGATGTTACATGAACTTCCTGTATCAATCATTACCCGCCTCACTTTCCAACCTTCAACCATCATAGTGACAACCAGTGCATCCGCATGGGGTGCAATCTCCGGACCCGTATCTAAGAAAGGGCGATTTAATGATGTCCTATCAAGGGCGAACGTCCTTGCCTTCTTCAACATTGGCTGATAACCAGGTCCGCCAGCTATGACGTTAGTGATGCCTTTTCTCTTCTTCTTCGAATCCTCCTTGGATCTATCATCTTCTGTTCCTTCCATTCGGATGAACCGATTCAACTTACCTCTTTCAATGAGTCGTTCTATTTTTTGAGCCAACTCCCAGCAAGCATCCGCGTGGCCATTTTTCCTGTGATATTTACAATAATTCTTAGGAGTGGTTGTATCCGTGCGACCAGCACTTGATGGTGTAATTATCGGCGATTCGATCCCCGAGGAGGGATTTGGTATTTCATCATTCATGATGTTTCAATGTGAACGAAAAATCCTTTATTTGGTCAAGGATTCCACGATCACCGCACCAATTGATAACACTGGGGAAACTTCTGATCGGATCACGTCCCTGTGAGGCGCCGTTGGGATCGGCCGGGGACACTCTGATGCCAAAGTCAGTAGAATATATGGAGAATAGATCGTATTGACAAAGCTTAGGGAACGTAAGAGTAAGTGTACCTTGATAACCTAGAATGGTAGGTTATATATAGTTGAGGGATTCGTAACTTCTAGGTAACTAGAAAGTCTCCATTAATGCTCATTCAATGGCGGTTACAAGTTACTCCTAAATCTGGCGGTTTGAGACTATTAATGATTCATTTAATAATCCTTTATGGCCGGGATGGCGGCCAGTCGTTACTAAGGTGAATGAAGAGACCCGCCCTGGAGATTCGCCTGCGGATCTTCTAGGACTATCTCAGGGTGATTCGCCAACCGGATCCCTTTTAAGAGGTTTAACACGTGGCACACTTAAAGGCGAATATCTCTTTTGGTCCTCATGTTAATATCCCGATGTTATCAATATCATAAACAAGAAAATAACATTTATCCAAAATAATTTCATTCAATAATCAATAAAATAACCAAAATATCCCAAAACTTACATATTTACATAACTATTATAGTTTTGAATATCAAAAATAATATATACTAATATCTATTAATTATTTTCCAAAATGCCCAAGTAAATATCGTTCAAAATAGAATCTAATATAACTCAAATGAATAAAAAAGAACATATATATACATATACTTATGTTTAAAAATTGAATAAAGAATGATATACAAACATCCTAAATAATTATATACACTAAATATCTAAAATAGTTTGAAAAACATATATTACATAACTATACATATATATATAAGGGATTGAAAGCTTAAAAGTTAAGAAAAATGGACTGAAATGGCATTTTTTACGTTTTGGCAGATTTACCTACGTCGGTAAACAGCAATTAGTGACAGAAATGGCAAATTACAGCAGCACTCCAATTGTTTCCAGATTTATTTAAAAGCTTTAAATTAAATCTAATTCAATCGTTTTGGATTTCCGAACTACCAAAAATGGATCATAGTCAATAACGGAAGTTCCTAAAACGATATTTTTATTTTAAAACATTATTTGAAAATTTCTTTTAAATTAGAAACTTATAATTTCAACGTTTTTCGATACCCGAACTACCTTTTTATCGGATCACGGTTCGTATTGGGATATCAAAACGAGGTTTTTTATTTTAAAACAAAACCGAATTTTATTCAACACGAAACGAAAATTAAATAAATACGCTAATTAAATAAAACGTGATAAAATAAATAACTAATTAAATAAAAAGAACTATAACATAAAAATACATAGAAGAAGAGAATAAATAAAATAAAATAAAATAAAAGAGTCTAGTCCTCGGATAATACCTTAAATTCGGTATCTGACAGTCGAAGCCGATCGAATCCACGAGTCGCGATCTTCCTTTTTTTATATTTTTTAGTAAAAATTTAACTTTAGGAAATTCGGAATTTTTGAGAAAAAAAATATTTTTCTCAAAAAAATTCACTTTCTCTCTCTAAAAATGTTTAGAGTGAGAAAGGCTCCAAGAAAATCCTCCCCTTTTGCATTGGGATCCGTGCCCCTTATATAGGGAAACGGGTCCCGGAGACTTTGGGCGACGCCCAAGCAAAATTGGGCGTCGCCCAAAGCCGTTGGGCGGCCGCCCAAGGCTTGTTGGGCGGCCGCCCAACATCACGTTGGGCTACCGCCCAACGATTGTTGGGCGATCGCCCAACAATTGTTGGGCCGTCGCCCAACAGCGTTGGGCGAGTGCCCAACGCGCGGTTGGGCGCGCGCGCCCCCTACCGTTGGGCTTCCGCCCAACGCGATTGGGCACTCGCTCAACGGCCGCCGGGGCGCGCCTCGTGCCGTCGGGCGTGCACGCCCCGCGGCCATCGAACTCGCGTTCCGCATCGTCGGGCGTTCACGCGTCGTGACCGCCGAACGCGTGTTCTGTGCTACCGGTCGCACACGTCCCGTGGCCGACGAGCGCGTGTCCTGTGCCGCCAAGCTCGTGCCTTGCTCGGACACCGAGCATGTACTAATCATGGTTAGGTGCGTGCGTCCGACAGACGTCGATTGCGTGCTTTGCGTCATCGAGCGGGCGTCCGACTGTCGTCGAACGCGCGCCGGCCGCCGCTAAGCACCCGCACCGTGCCGTTAGGCATTCGCGAGCCATCCGACCGACAATAGCGACCGACCGTAACTTATTTATTTTATTTTTTTGAAACTTTCGGAATCAATCGCTTCAACCGTCTTGTTTTCAGGTTTTCGTCACAGGTCCTCCGACTCGGTGTCTACAGTTGCCCCTACTTTTCTATTTTGACAGTGATGTGTGTGTTTTGAAAACGTTTTTTTGCTAACATAACACATGCAATGTAAAACATATAAAAGTAAAAGACACGTAAAGAGTAGGAGGGAGCATACCTGACCTTTGCATTGCGCGCTCCGGTGTTCCATCGTCACCTTTGGAGCGGCCGTCGATGAATGTTCTCTTCTCGGAATCTAGCGTACGTTGGTTATGGGTAAGAATGAATCAAAAGCAATTTCGGTCTACGACCGTTAATGGAATGGCTCAAAAGCAACTCAGGTCTACGACCATGAGTAAGATGGCTCAAAAGCGACCCTGGTCCACGACCGCGGGTAAAATGGCTCAAAAGCAACTCCGGTCTGCGACCGTGAGTCAGATGGCTCAAAAGCAACTCTGGTCTGCGACCGTGAGTAAGATGGCGCAAAAGCAACCCTGGTCCACGACCGCGGGTAATATGGCTCAAAAGCAACTCCGGTCTGCGACCGTGAGTCAGATGGCTCAAAAGCAACTCCGGTCTGCGACCGTGAGTCAGATGGCTCAAAAGCAACTCCGGTCTGCGACCGTGAGTCAGATGGCTCAAAAGCAACTCCGGTCTGCGACCGTGAGTCAGATGGCTCAAAAGCGACCCTGGTCCACGACCGCGGGTAATATGGCTCAAAAGCAATTTAGGTCTGCGACCATGAGTCAGATGGCTCAAAAGCGGGGATTGTTTCCGGATTTTCGTACAACACTGTTGTCTGTATTTTCTCACTGGAGCTATCATCTCGGAGATTTAATGGGAACATGTTTTAGTCTGAAATGATATAGACTAATGATTGTTTTTCTGTTGACTGTCGTCTGTACTTTGACTGGTGTCACTGTTCTGTAAAAATTGACTGTTGTCTGGAGTTCATATCTTGACAATGTTGGTCGTTGTCTGGGAGAAATGCAGGCTGAAACGGACTGCAAATCGGAGGTCTCTGCACCTAGTAATTAATTATTTACTTTTTACCTTTATGTCAAATCGTACCTTTTTCACTATTTACGGGAATGCCATCCCCTCTTCCTATATAAGGTGGTGGGGTTTCATTTCAACCCCACACCTTCTCTCTCTTCTTTCTCTCTCTAGACTTCGATTTGGATTATTCTCGGGATGGATTTAGATGAATGGGATGGCACTAGAGGCATGGACGAGGTTTACGTAAACCTAGATAGAGTGGATCCCTTCCACGACCCTACGACACATTTGAGCCGGACACGCTGCAACGAGGTAAGTAATTTCTCACTTTTATTTGATTCAAACTCTAGGCTTTAGCATTCCTATCCGAACATGATTTGCATGCTAACCCTTAGACTGCCTTAGAGGACGTTAGCTAGAAAACATGAATTCCTTTACTTACAAGTAACACCTGTTTATTTTTTGTAAGAATGCGCGCTATATGCATGTGAATAGTGACACTATGAATTTATGCATGCTACCAGTAAAAAACACCGTGAATAGCAAAAACGTGAATAGTGAACATGAATAGTAAAACGTGAATAGTAAAAACTTGACTAATGCACGTGAATAGTAAAACTTAACTAATGCGCGTGAATAGTACAAACGTGAATAGTGCGCGTGAATAGTAAAAACTTAACTAATGCACGTGAATAGTAAAAACTTAACTAATGCATGTGAATAGTAAAACGTGAATAGTGCGCGTGAATAGTAAAACGTGAATAGTAAAAACTTAACTAATGCACGTGAATAGTAAAACCTAATCTATGCTTCTTGTCAATGCAGACGAGAGTGGATTAAAGAATTGACTAAACCTTACATGAATGACCCTAAAGGAGAGATTTTTACAGAAAGTTGGTCCTAACTGACCGGATGTCTCTAGGTTAGATAATGAAAGAATACCTAGTCTTAACGCGTTCTCATTAATTGCATGCTTTAGGAACTGTATTTAAATTTTCTTGTCTTGTTCTTTTTAGTTTATTGAGATTTCCGGGACCACCGCCGAGATTCACTCGTGGTATGCTAGGCTGGGTGCCGCGGCGAGAGCCCACGTGCGCGAGTTGGGCTTCGAGCCTTTTATTGCAGCGTTGCCCCGCACCAACGGGGTATGTGATCGTTTTGGCCTACGGGCCTTATGTGAGCGGTGGGTTGACTCGACCCACACCTTCCACCTTTCTTTTGGGGAGATGACCATCTCGCCCAGAGATTTTTCACTGCTGACAGGGTTGCGAGGGAGCAGCACTCCCGTTCCCTTTCATTTCGATATGATGCGACCACGGGTCGACCTTGCTAGGCTTGCTGCATTGATTGGACCGGGAGTTCGCCCATGCGCCAAATCTACTACGGCGAAGTTTATTTCCACTGCGAGCCTTTTGAGTCGGCGAGATTTCTGCGACACCGACGATACCGACTTGGCGGTTCGTAGTTTCTTGGTATATACTCTAAGTGAGACGATTTTCCGCACGAAAGGCGGCAAGGTACACGCGGGTCTCATTCAGGCACTCATCGATTTGGATGTGGTGGCTTCCTATGATTGGGCGGGGGCAGGCTTAGCCTTTCTCTACAAATTTTTGGATCTGACTTGCCGGAAGCGCAAGGATTTCGGTGGTTACACCTTTGCTCTGCTGGTACGTGACGCCTTCTTGACTTGCCCGTCTTATCTTCTTCGCGTTTTTCACACTCCTAGTCCTTATTTTTACCGCAGGTGTGGGCGTATGAGAGGCACATCCTTCCCAACCGGTCTCGACCTCGGCCGAGAGTATCGAGGCCGCCTTTCATGACCCGGTGGAGGGATTTTGACTTGGGCGCCGAGAGGAGTCGGATGGTGTCGCGGCTCCTAGATTGGATCGACTCGCTGACCCTCAGACAGGTAGATTTTGCCTAGTCGTGCTAGATTTTTGTTTGAGTCTTTCTGACTTTCTCTTTGTGCACTTTTTTAGATTAAGTTCAGGTGGGACGACCTCGACTTCGGTCCCGATTATACGTATGTATCTATGATCCAGGAGCAGCAGTGTGTGCTCACCGGCCCCTGCGTGCGGGCATGGTATTTGGGGGACCGAGGCATCACCGGAGTTAGTGACGCCCACTGGACATCGGGTGAGATTCCCGTTTCTATGTTCGCGGTGCGGACCATGCCCCTATTGACCATTCGTCAGGACTTGACCCGTCGGTTTGTTGGTAGAGCGGTGTGGATTCACGCCGAGGGCCGGGAGCTTTACTTATCTACTCTGCTGAGCGCGAGGGATGCCCCGGCGGCAGCGATGGAGGTGGATCCGGTGGCAGATGTATTTTTGAGGGAGGCTGTCGCGACAGTCTTTGGTCAGGAGGAGGTCCCGGTAAGTGGTTCCGCCCCCTTCTCATTTTACCATTTCATTTATGAAATGTTTAGAGGTTTTTATTGTGTGTTTTTTTTGCAGGAGGGATCCTGGAGGAGTGCCCATTTATCTGATTTCTTTGACGGCACTCGAGCTCAGACGCCTGTGTGCGAGCAGCCCTACTATGTCGGTGAGTCCTCTAGCGCTGCCCGACCGGAGAGGTCTTCCCTAGGTGTGCCCTTACCAGACTACGGGAGAGACTTTGCCACGATTTGTTATGACGAGTTCGGGGCAGCTTATGCGGGATTCGAGGCGGCTCCTCCCATCTTCTCCTCGAGGGTCCCATTTGATCCCTCAGACGCTTCGTTGACCACGAGGGAGACTTGTACGGATTACGTGGGGCTGTCTGGTTATCTCCGAGACCGCCTCAGCTTGCGCTGCACCGATCACCTGGTATGTATCATTACTTTACTTTAGTGTAGTGGAATGTATGCATGTATGTATGATTTATGTTCTTGTTTATGCTGCTTCTTATTTTTTATCCGCTTTTTCCTTATTTTTCTTTAGAGTGATCTGCATGCCCACGAGCGGAGGCAGAGCGAGTTAGTGCGGGAGGCCGACGCCCGGGTTGGTCAGGTGTACCAAGAGCGGAACGACCACTGGTCGGGAGTGATGCGGTGGGAGACTGAGGGTCGCATTGCCATCTAGGAGAGAGCGTGTGATGAGTCGATTGGACACCTCGCTGCCGAGGAGAGAGCACGATTTGCTGATGAGAGAGCACGAGTTGCTGATGAGAGAGCGCGAGCTGCCGAGGAGGCACTATCCGCAGAGCGGGCATCGCACTTGAGAGAGTTTGAGGACTATTGGGACTTCCCTCCGTATTAGGCTCTTTATGTATTAGTTTTTTTTTATTAGAGTTTCCCCGATGTATAGCTGATGTATAGGGAGTGGGGGGAGTAGCAGGTAGGCTTTTTGTGAAAAGTAGGATAAGAAATGTATAACTCATGATTCATATTACCATGCATTCAGTAGATTATGATGATTCCAATCATTCTCGTCAAATATATTCATGCCTTTATTTATTTACAAACAACAGAAATACTTAGTCTCTTATACATTGTTTTTTGTAACTGCTCAAGTTATAACTATTGTTACCAGGACCCGCCTTTCGGTTTTCGGATCCCGGCGATTTTTTTCCTCTCCTTTTACTATCCCGGAATTTTTAAATGAGTGCCCTTTCGGGTTTTCACCCATTGGGATTTCCCTCGTTGTTTTATAGGTCGCCCTTTGCGGGTTTTCAACCCGGGAATTTTTCTTTCTTTTTTTTCTTTTTTTTTTACGAAAAGTATTTCTTAAGCCTATCCAGGTTGGTAGGTTCGAAGAATTCCATGCCTTCCATTGTGGTTAACTTCACCGCTCCTTTGCTTAGTATCTTCTTCACGACGAATGGCCCTTCCCAGTTAGGCCTAAACTTGCCCCTAGGGTCAGTGTGCGTCACACGGATCTGTTTCAGCACCAAATCTCCTTCTTTGATAAGGCTGGTCTTGACTTTTTTATTGAAAGCCCGAGCCATCCTTCTCTGATATAACTGTACATGGTAAAGCGCTTCCATCCTTTTCTCGTCAACTAGAGCCAACTGCTCCCATCGCTTCTTCACCCATTCCACCTCGGGAATTTCTGCCTCTACTGCGATTCTCAATGACCGCTTTTCGATCTCAATCGGCAAGACTGCTTCTGTTCCATACACCAAAGAGAATGGAGTTGCCCCAGTTGAGGTTCTAATTGTCGTGCGATAAGCCCACAACGCAAGTGGGATGTGCTCATACCAGTTCCGATGTGATTCCACCGTTTTTACGAGAATCCTCTTAAGGTTCTTATTAGCTGCTTCTACTGCTCCATTAGCCTGTGGACGGTACGGAGAAGACCTGTGATGTTCAATGCCATATTCTCGAAAAATATTTCTTACTTCCCCCTGAAACTGGACCCCATTATCCGTAATCATGTGATGAGGCACTCCGAACCTGGTGATCAAGTGTTTTTCAATGAACTTTCTCATCTTCTTGGATCCCAGTTTGCTAAACGACTCTGCTTCTACCCACTTAGTGAAATAATCGATGGCGACTGCAATAAACTTATGTCCATTTGAGGCGTTAGGCCTTACTTCGCCAATGATGTCAATGCCCCAAGCAGCGAATGGCCAAATAGGTGCCAACACATGTAATTCCATGGCCGGAAGATGACTGCAATCGCTGTGGATTTGACAATCGTGACATTTCTTTGCATACTCGTTATAATCTCTTTCTATGGTGAGCCAATAGAAGCCTTGCCTAATAATTTTCTTAGCTAGTACTGCTCCTCCTATATGGGCTCCACAAATTCCAGAATGTACTGATTCCATTGCCTCGCGGGCTTCTCCCGCATCCAAGCATCTTAATTATAATCCGTCAATGTGCCTTTTGTAAAGCAAGTCGTTATGGATGACGAACTGACGAGCTAGCCTTCTAATCACAGCTTGATCCCTAGGTTCTGACTCTGCCGGATATGTTCCATTTTTCATGAAGTTCACGATATCGAAATACCACGGTTTTTCATCTGCCTCTAACAGCATTACGTCTTCGTAGCATGGTTTGTGAGATCTTCTCAATACTAACGGTTTTGAGGCAAGGTTCCGGGGATTGTCCCAAACTGACACCAAAGTGGCCAAGGCATCCGCCGCCTGGTTCTGTGCTCGAGGAATATGATAGAAACGACATTCTTTGAATCTTTGTGCCAACCCCTCTAGCTGATCGAGGTATGGACGTAGTCTTTCTTCTCTTACCTCCCAGTTTCCTTGTGCCTGTTCGATGATCAACTTTGAGTCATCCCAAATTTCGACATATGACGCTCCCAGTGCTGCTAATGACTCTAAACCATAAATGCATGCTTCGTATTCGGCCATATTATTGGTGAAAGGGAAGGATAACTTCTTGGCCATCGGGATCCTTTCTCCTTCCGGTGAGGTAAGTAGTACTCCTACTCCGGCTCCATTCGAATTAACTGCTCCGTCGAAGAACATTTTCCACGGTATAACTTCGATTGCGTTCAAGTGCTCATCGGGGAAATCATAGCTTACTTCTTCCTCTTCTGCATTCAGGGGTTGGTTAGCCAAAAACTCTGCCATGACCCTTCCTTTGATAACCTTCTTCGTCACATATTCAATGTCAAACTCGGACAAAAGCAACAACCATCGGGCTAACTTCCTCGTCAAGGATGGAGTTCGGTACAGATACTTCACGGGGTCCATCCGAGAAATAATGATCACATTATACGATTGGAAATAGTGCCGCAGTTTCTTTGTCAACCATACTACTGCCACACATCTTTTCGATCATGTTGTACTTGAGCCCGTACTCCAGGAACTTCTTACTCAAATAATACACCGCGTGCTCCACACCGGTGTCTCCCTCTTGAGCCAACATTGCCCCAATAGATCGCTCCTCAATTGCTACGTAGAGGAGAAGCGGCTTTCCCAGTTTAGGCGGTCTTAGCACTGGCGGATTAGACAAATAGTTCCGGACGCTCTCCAAAGCTTACTGACACTTATCATTCCAAATAGCGGGTTGGTCTTTCCTTAGCAACTTAAAGATTGGCTCGCAGATTGCGGTGAGTCTCGCTATGAACCGACTGATATACTGAACCTGCCCCAGAAACCCTCTCACTTCCTTCTCATTTCTCGGCGCCGGCATCTCCTGTATAGCCTTCACTTTATCAGGATCCACCTTGATTCCCTTATTTCCGATTACATAGCCTAAGATTTTCCCCGACGAAACGCTGAAAAAGCACTTCTTCGGGTTTAACCTTAGCTTGAATTCTGCAATTCGGGCCAAAAGCTTCTTGAGCGCGGCAAAATGCCCTTCTCTTGTCTCTGATTTGACCATCATATCGTCCACGTAGACTTCTACCTCCTTGTGTATCATATCATGGAACAGTGCTATGGCCATTCGCTGGTAAGTTGCCCCGGCATTTTTCAAACCAAACGGCATTACTCTGTAACAGTATGTCCCCCACTCAGTTGTGAACGAAGTTTTTGCTTTGTGCTTTTCGGACATCTGAACTTGCATGTAGCCCATGAAACCATCCACATTCGTGTGTAAGACGCTTGACGCTGCACTGTCGATCAATACGTCGATATGAGGCAATGCGAACTCATCCTTGGGGCATGCCTTGTTAAGATCTTTGTAATCAACGCACATCCTCACTTTTCCGTCCTTTTTTGCGATTGGCACTACATTTGCGACCAAAGGGGGATAGTCGATTACTTCGATGAATCCTGCCTCTAACTGCTTCTTCACCTCCTCTCTGATCTTATCTGTCCATTCTGGTCTCATACGTCGGAGCTTCTGCTTTACGTGCTTTGCTTCGGGGTAAGTTGGAATGCGGTGAGTTACGATTGATTGATCAATTCCAGGCATGTCTTCATATGTCCAAGCAAACACAATTTCGTATTTTTTAATTATTCTCTCGAATTCTTTTCTCTCTTCAATAGTTAATTCTTGAGCAATTTGTATAAGTTTAGGATTTTCATCCGTACCAAGATTGAAAGTTGACATTTCTATTGCATTGATTTCAAATGTAGGCATGTTATATGAATGAGAATGCATGGAATGATCATGATCAACATCAAGCAAGTAAGCAAGATCAGAATTCATTTCATTGATAGCATGGGTGATTACATCATCTGATTCAAACAAAGCAGTAATACAATTTTCATCATCAGGGCCTTCGGACTTCTCATATGCTTCGGAGGTACTAGGCTCATTCACCGCTCCTGCAGTTGCTTCAATGGTGATGACCTGCTCCTCGGCGTTCAAATCTAGCATCATAATCTCCTCGACAAAGCAGCTTGCCTTTCTTTTGCCCCAGTCGGCAACATCATTGAAGATTTCGAACCCCGGCAGAATCTTCCCTTCTGTGCTAGTCCATGACTCGGGGGTTCCTGAATACATCTTTCCATGCCCCTCATTCACGAAGTACTTCCTTAGGCCCACTTTTCCTTCACCACTCACATTGGACGGACCTCCTTGCTTATATCCCAAACCCCTACGGGTTTTCTGACTCTTAAAGTCCGGAAATTCTGGCAACCCCTGATGGTGTGCTCCTAAGCCCATTCCTAGGATGAAACCTCCCTTCATCATCTTTACCACATCGGTGGTCATGCTTGATTCGTAAATCCCGGAGACTTGGAATCCTGAGAAAAGTTGAGGCTCAATTCCCAATGCTACCACCGAGCTCAATTTCTCAGCTCTAATTGTCACTATCTCCTCCCCGAAGGGGAATTTAATCATTTGGTGGAACGTGGAGGGCACACCTCCCAACTTATGGAACCAAGGGCGTCCCAACAGTACGGCAAAGGTTACCGGGATATCCAGCACCGTGAACTCAGTTTCTTCCTCATGCGGGCCCACTTTCAACTTGGCCTTGAAGACTCCTTCAATGTGCCTACGGCTATCGTCATATGCTCTAATCACAGTTTCAGAAGCTGACAAATCTCCTCTCTCCACTCCCAACTTCGACAAGAGTTTCAACGGGCAAACATTGATAGCCGATCCATCATCGACCATCACACAGCTAGTCTTCTTTCCGTTGATTTCCGCGCGGATATACAAAGGCTTATTGTGAGCCTTCCCCTCTTCCGGGAGATCCTCATCAGTAAATGTGATTTCAGTCTTCTTTCGGGCCATAATTTCCCCTACTAGCGCTGCCGGCTCAGTATCGGTAGAAATAACCAGATTCTGCAATTCTTTCATCAAGTTCTCACGATGGTACTTAGAATGGCATAGAACTTCCCAGACTGTGGACTTAGCTTGTGTCTTTTTCAACTGCTCCAGAACTTGGTCATCGGGCTTAGGAGCCGACCCTTCTCCAATCTCAGTTTCTATCATAGGTGCCTCCCCTCGGCCACACGACCTGATCTCGTCATTACCGCAATTTCCGGCTCATCATCCGATTCGTCCCAAATGTTAATAGGAACCCTCCGATTGTCATCTTCCTCGTCCGAAGAACTCTCCCAAATGTCCACGACCATTAAATCCATAACGTGAGGAACATTCAGATTCAAGTAAAAGGGATCTGCCGATCCATACAAAGCCCAACCTATTAACTCGTCATAATCACGGAGGGACACTCTGCTCATCCTTCTTGCGGCCAACGGAATAGCACCTCGTTGTATGCACATAAGCTGCACCTTGTCACTCATTGTTTAATGACACTGCTCATAACGGTGCCTCCACCTTCTAGCATAACCCACAAACGGTTCCTCGGGGAATTGCCTAATCCTGTCCAGATCGTCCAGGGATCCCGTCCACGGAATGTACATCTCATATCTTGCCACAAAGGCACTCCTAAGCGGTACCTAATGACCCATTTCTTCCTCTGATAGACGTTGATGCCACAATAAGGCTTCACCCATCAAGGTTTCCGGAAAATGTTCATGCAACTCACACTGCGGAAATCCGGCGTCATACATATGATTGCGGAATAACCTCGCGTGCTCAATAGGATCCTGGTATCCACCATACCTAGGCATCGCTAACACCGCATCAGGTGTTTGATAAGACGGGGAATCCGGGGTTTGCTCTGCTAGCATCCATACTATATACTCCTTGATAAATCTCTTCGTCGTTGCTGCCCAATCGGTCTTAACATACATCGGCAATGACATGTACCACATTAATGGTTCACCCATCAGTGAATTACAAAACAAGCTAGTGACCTCTTCCTCTTTAAAACCCAAGGGTGCCATAGCCGACAAGTAGAAGTGAAGGTGCTCCATAGGATCCTTATTGCCGTTATACTTGCTGAACCTCGGCAACGGACATTTGATGGGTCCGATCTGCATCGCAAAGAGCTCCGCAGTTCTGTCTTCAGCTCTTTGGTACTTTTCTATAAACAAATCCGACAATCGATCCCAATCATGCTTGCAAGAATCGGGTAATGAATGGAACCATTCCAAAGGCTCGCCTACCAGCGAATGGTGGAACCACTGGGCAATTTCATCTACTCCGAAGGATTCAATAAACATGTCGTGCATATATTCACGCAAGTGCACCTCGGGGTCCCTTCCTCCACTAAACAAACCCAAATCTGGCATAATAGTTCGAGACGACCCTTCTCCGGTCTCTTCAGCACTATCCTCGTCATATGGTGCTCCACCATCCGATCCTTCACCCATCGGTTCATCCTCTTGTTCCTCACCCAGGAAGGACACATACAGACCATTTCCCACATTGTTCTTTTCGTCGGAGTCCAACAACTCCTCTACATTCTCCTCAAAGGATTCCACCACTACAGTTTCTATCAAACCAACTCCGATCATGCTCACCCTATGATTAGGCAATGGATTGCGCCTAACGAAAGGGTTCGCTGACGAAGGATCAACTATCTTCTTCTCTTCGATTAAATCTTGGATTTCGTGTTTCAGCCTCTCGCAATTCTCAATTGTATGCCCATAACTGCTGTGGAACTCACAATACCCTCTAGCCTGTATCTGCGGAGTAGGTTGAGCTTTGTTATACAGGGTAAGGGCTTTCAACAATCCCTTTTTCTGCAGACGCTCGAAAACTTTCGCGTAGGTCTGATCGAACTTGGCGAACCGCCTCTTTTCAATAGCATTAAGATCAACCACTTTCACTGCTGCGGATTCTGTACTCGCGCTAGGCCCTCCGGCACTATATCCAGACTTCGTCCACTTGGTATAAGCTTTCTTTGGCTCTCCATCCCCTTCAACAGTCAAGGCACAACTATACATCTGATTGAAATCCGTAAATGGCATGTACCGCAACTCATTCTTGATATACGGCAACGTGTTGCCAACCACCATTCGGATCTGATCCTGCTCGAGCGGCTTTTGTTTCATCACTGCGGCCTTAGCCCTCCATCTTTTCACAAAATCGGAAAAGGATTCTCCAGCATGTTGCTTAGTGCTCTCTAGCTCTTTCAAAGTGACCTCCAGCATGGTGTTAAAGATATACTGAGCGATAAATGACTTCGCTAATTCTTTCCAATCCCTCTTTGTCACCATCGGCAATGCATGAAACCATGTGAGGGCAGCCCCCTCTAGGTAGGTGTTAAACAGCCCTAGGACCTGATCCTCGGTCAGGATCGTGTGCTTCATCACCGCAACATACTGATTCATATGAGCGGTGGGATCTCCAGTTCCATCGAACTTTTTCATGTCAGGGAGACGAAATTTCAGAGGCAAAGCTGTTGCCGATAAACAATTCTTTAAGTTATAGAAATCCTGACTTCCGGAGCTTCCTCCGTGCAAGTCCTGCACTTCTTGTGTGATATGTTGCTTCCACTCCTCTTCCTTAGCTTTCTCTTTTTCCAACTGTTTTCGGATATAATCCTGATAATCCTCTTCATTCCCAAAGCGAGGGCCATTGTTCACCTCATTCTCAGCACGCTTACTACCACTCTTATTGTCCTTCAGTGCTAACTCAGCTAGCTGGGCCAAGATTGCGGCCAGCTGATCATTGATATTGTTCACAGAATTCTCCAATTCGGCTACTTTCTCGTCGGTCGCAGACATACTGACGGAAGACTGAGTATACCCAGATAAGATGATTCAGAAGCCACAACTACTGATTTTGAACTGTCTACTCGTAGCTGATCAAACTGTCTGACAAGCCGATTACTCTCGCGAAACCATAACCGCTTAATGATGACGTCTGCGCGAACGGTATCCATTAGTATGTATGCATGATTTTATATGCATGATTCGTGGTGTGTGCGTTTATTTATTTTCGATTATAAGATAAGAAGAACAAACGTTAGTTCTATTTACACGTATCACAACATCTCTCTTCCACCCTTATTCCTCCACACACTCGTTGGTCCAGGTCTCTTTCCTAGGATTTTGGTTTTTGGCTCACATTGCGGTCCCGGGGACGCGTGATGCCGTCGATAATTGCGGAAAAGTAAATCACCCATCAGACAATACAGTTCGTTTTGACGTATCCACGTTCAGTGACTAAGAAATCGACCAAGTTGGATTGTCCTTTTAGAATAACTTGTCTTTTGTCCTTTCACGAGACGCATTAATTCGGGTTTTGACTCCCTTTGAGTGCATCTCAGTTCTTAGACGTGGTTCGAGTTATTCTTTTTAGTCCAATCGTTCGTTATTGTCTATGATTCGTTCCCTTTTATTCACGTGGTCGTGTCTCGATTTTTGGATTACAACGGGATCTTTTGGATCTATCGAGAGACGTAACCATGCGTTTATTTAGTGATGGAATCACTTTTGAATTTAGGGAACGGACTCATCGCGTAACGTGTTTGTTTTTTAGCGTTTAAGATTCTGTTTGCTCATTTTGGCTACGTGAAAAGACGGCGAGTCTTATTTTGAGCACACGGTAATCTTTCGGCTAACAACAATCCTTTATTCTTTCCAATCTACGGGATATATCATCTTAGTGTGGTTATAGAAAATCAACGTTTCGTTGAATCGCGTGTTTGTTCGAAGCGAGGATATCACCGTTTTCTTTCCTTTAGGCGCGAATTAAGCAAACACGTATATCGGGCCATATTTCTTGCAGTTTTGGTAACGGTCGAAATGATCGAGTCGTTAGTCAAAACCCGCAGTCTCGTCCATATGGCGCAATTATATGGTTTGGCTTAATTCGGCTTCGAGATTTTAAATGGGGTATACTCTCGTTCGAGGCACGTATTCAACGGCGTTGGTTTATTTTCTTTAACTACCCTCAGGATTGATATATATCGTAGACTCGGAATGATTTTGGTCGTTCAGTTCATTTTTCGCTTTTTCTTTTTCTTAGTCACTTATGCGGATACGTCCATTTCTCTCAAGAATGACACGAGGCATACGTAAAAGCTCGTCTTTTATTCGGAAGGGACGGGCTACGTGTGCGAAGCTTTTTACGTTATGACAGGGTCGTTCAAGACAGAAATGTTCTTTGTTTTCGTTTCGTCATGATCTCGTTTTATCCCAATTTATTTAAAGAATGTGAATAACGGCTACTGTTAATATAGTCTTTTGTATCGAGATGTAACTATCCTTAACACCGAACTAATTCATACTAATATGTGCTTACGTCATAACGCATTTCCTGAACACGTGCCTTCGTCGGAACACCGAAAGGGACAAGGCGGGTCGCACATGTTCATTCATACGAGATGACTAAGTTGTCTTTAGTTCAAATCGTTTCGATGTTTTAGGGTAATTAGTATGTCGATTCATGAGTATATATTAACGCATCGTCTCATTTCCTTTACATACTTTAGGATTAGACACGTATCATGGCGGTTTGAAAACACGAACTGATTCATTTATCACATCAAAAATAGTAACGGGTAATCCTATGGAAACTTCTAAGGCTACTATATGCTGACACGGCTGAGCGCGGGACCTCACAGGACCGCACAAATTCGCCCCTAACGAATGGATGGGGACCCTTTGGCGCCTTATTGTAAGAGGGAACTTACACTAGCCTCTTTCGAGCGACGAATGGACTCTCGCTAGAGGTTTCGCGGAAATTACCCAAAAGGTTTGCAATAATGCACATGAATGCATACGAAAAGAAGTAAAACGATCCGTCCCCGTTAAGGGCTTAATACACGCCTTCCGGAATCAAATTTCTCGCTTCCCCAGCAGAGTCGCCACTTGTTAGACGAGGTGCCACGGCCTAATCTCCCAGGCGGACCGGGGGGTGGACAACCTCATGGCGACGTAAGCGGTGATTGGCGCCGAAAGCAACCAATCGTGGAATCAAGCTGCTCGGCAGGACCGGAGCTCGGAGATATGGAAGAGTCGCCACCCACGAATGGGAAAATGAACACCGATCCCTTACGGGAGACCGGTGTGGGTTCGGGAAACTTAGGTACGAGCCGAGAAGGCTAGCTCCTTTCCGGAGAAAGGCTACTAGGCACCCCGACATCGCCCGGTTATGAACCACCGGCCTCCTACTCAGCATGTTAGGCGATAACGGACTAATCGTATACTTCTTTAAGTTTAAAATTCATTTGAAACCTTTTCTTTCTCTTTTTAGAAACCGTTTTGAGCATATATTATTGAAAAGCCACATGAGTAAAGAATCACCCATTTATGTTATACATACACAGAGAAGGGGGAAGCAAGAAGTGATTTATTTACAACTTGTTTAAATGTCATGCTGTGTGTTTGTTCTATGCTAACTTATTTCCCCAAAACGAGCTTATTTACATGGTTCGCACCTTAATCGCCGTTGGAACGATTTAGGTGCGTTTTAAAACACCGTTTGATGAAGTTTACCCGAATCGCCGTTGGAACGACACGGTTGGGCGCTCGCGCCCCCCTACCGTTGGGCTTCCGCCCAACGCGATTGGGCACTCGCTCAACGGCCGCCGGGGCGCGCCTCGCGCCGTCGGGCGTGCACGCCCCGCGGCCGTCGAACTCGCGTTCCGCGTCGTCGGGCGTTCACAGGTCGTGACCGCCGAACGCGTGTTCCGCGCTGCCGGTCGCACACGTCCCGTGGCCGACGAGCGCGCGTCCCGTGCCGCCAAGCTCGTGCCTTGCTCGGACACCGAGCGCGTACTATTCATGGTTGGATGTGTGCGTCCGACAGACGTCGAGCGCGTGCTTTGCGTCGTCAAGCGGGCGTCTGACTGTCGTCGAACGCGCGCCGGTCGCCGCTAAGCAACCGCACCGTGCCGTTAGGCATTCGCGAGTCATCCGACCGATAACAGCGACCGACCGTAACTTATTTATTTTATGTTTTTTGAAACTTTCGGAATCAATCGCTTCAACCGTCTTGTTTTCAGGTTTTCGTCACAGGTCCTCCGACTCGGTGTCTACAACTGCAGGAAAAATAAAAAACCACCGGAGAGTCGATCTTTTCAAAAACCACCGACTAAGAAACCTTCTCCTCCTGATGAGAATCGTGCAATTGTCTCGGTGGCAATTGCCACGGCCAGAATTGTTTCTGACCTTGCTGAGAAAATTGATGTTGAGAAGGTCAACCCTGACAAAGAGCTTGTGTTCGCTGGGAGCCCCTTGGGTCAAATAGAGCTGGTTGATGAAGTGGAGAGGCCTAACTCTCCTGGCAACAACAATATTTCTCCCACTCTTTCCTGGGCAGACCAGGCAGAGCAAGAAGATGAAATGTGGCACACTGTGACATCAATTAAACCACAGAAAGGCGGAAAATATGAGGCAGAGAAATCCCGGGCGAAACGGGCCATCAAACCCCCTATTCGTTTTGAATGACAGTTTTGTTCTGGAACTGTAGGGGGCTCCTCAACCCTAACACTCAGAGGTACCTTTCTGATTTATGTAGGCAACATAAACCTGATCTTCTTTGTTTAGCAGAACCAATAGTTGATTTTGAGGCAATTCGTCTTTCGTTTTGGGCCAACATTGGAATGAGACTGATCTCTGTTAATCTGCGTGATAAGCCAACTCTTTGGATTCTTCAAATTATTGCTATGACTGATGCAATCTCTATAATTCTTCAGCATGAACAGTTTGTGGTTTTGCAACAGGATGTGCAGGGCATTAAGCATTATTATGGAATTGTGTATGGCAGTATTTGGGCAAATAGATGTGTTGACCTCTTTTTGACTATAATGCTCTCAAATTGAATTTACAAGGTAGATGGTTGTTAATTGGGGACTTCAATGCAATCCTTGGGGCTTATGAGAAAACGGGACGACCTCCGTTTACGAGACCTTGTCATGACTTCAGGAATTTTGTGGATGATGGGGATTGGCTGGATATTCCCTCTACTGGTTGCTTCACTTGGTGTAATGGGAGAACTGGTGAGGCACGTGTCAATTCTCAGCTTGACAGGGCTTTAGTTTCGGTAGATTTTGCGGAAACTTGGAATTCATGTTGTGTGGGGCTGACGCATCATCACTCGGACCACCACCCCCTTCTGTTCAAATTTTCGACTACTTCTGGTAGGATTTCTCGGTTCAGATTTCAAAAAATGTGGGTTAGTAATCCTGAGCTTTATGAGATAATAAAAAATCATCGGGATGGCCCTGCCCCTGCTCTTCTGTCGGCTCCTTTGTTGTGTCATAAGTTACGTGGTCTGAGGACTATTTTGAGAAATTGGAATATTAATATTTTTGGTAACTTCAATGCTAACATTGATGAGGCGCGCAGCTCCCTTGCAGATATTCAACAGACTATTCAATCTGCTGGATGGTCATTGAATCTTCAGGAACGTGAGTTGGCCGCCCATGAAAAGTTGGACCTTCACTTGCTTCAGCAAGAAACATATTTCAAAGAAAAAAGCCGGGTGCGGTGGCTTGCTGAGGGTGACCATAATACAAGCTACTTTCAACGTGTCTCTGCAATGCGAAAATCGTATATGGGAATTTCTGCCTTAACAATTGATGGGGTTTCTCACACTGACCCAAATATTATTTCTAATCATATTATCTCTTACTATGATAACCTGTTCGCCAGCACAGGTGGGAATCCGGTGGATTTGTCTCTGGTTTCTGATATGGTTCCTCGGGTTGTGACAGATTTTGAGAACACTTCTCTAACCGTCTGCCTTGATGAGAATTGCATCCATCATATGGTGTTTTTTTATGGATCCTTCTAGCTCTCCTGGCCCTGACGGCTTCGCCGGTCATTTCTTTCAGTCATATTGGAGCATTGTGGGTAGTGACGTGTGTAAAATGGTTCAGTGGTTCTCAAAGATCTTAGCTGATAGGCTCGCCATTATTTCTAGCCGAATTGTTACAGAGAATCAATTTGGATTCATAAAAGGGTGCCAAATCCATCAGTGCATTGCAATCGCTTCTAAAGGTGTCAATCTCTTGAATAAAAAATGTTTTGGTGGTAACATGTGCCTGAAGGTAGACATTAAGAAAGCCTTTGATACGTTAAACTGGCAATTTCTGCTTGAAGTTCTTAAGTCGTTTGGTTTTTCCTCTCAATTCATTGATTGGATTCATGCGATATTCTCTTCAGCTCATATCTCGATTCTCACTGCTAATGGATCTGCTGGGTATTTCTCTTGCTCTCGAGGAGTAAGAGAAAGAGATCATCTTTCTCCTCTTCTATTTGGTTTAGCGGAGGATTTCCTTAGCCGTTTTATCAATGCTCATACCCTGCGTGGGTCGCTGTCTCCGATGGGTTATTCTACTTCTTCTGTATTGCCTTCGCACTTGTTTTATACAGATGATATTTTAGTTTTCTGCAGGGCAAGCATCTCGAACATACATGCTCTCATAGATATTTTTGATTTATATGGCTCTCTATCTGGACAATTAGTGAATTGGCAAAAGTCTGAGATTTTCTTCGGGGATTCGATCTTACTCAGACATCGGAACAGATTGGCGGGTTTAATTGGAATCAAAATTGGATATCTCCCATTTAATTACTTGGGTGTTCCTCTTTTTCAAGGGATCCCAAGAGCTAAATACCTTGCGGCGACTGCGGATAGAATTATTCTCTCTTTCTCGCACTGGGCGGGGACGTCTCTCTCTATGGCTGGTAGGCTGACACTTGTTAATTCAATTATCACTAGCTCTCTGATCCACACCTTTATGGTTTACAAATGGCCTGTGAGTTTGCTAAATAAACTCAATAGACACCTTTAGGGTTGGGTATTAAACACCTCTCGACGCTTAACTTGGCTATGAGTGGTAAATTGGCGTGGGCTTTCTTTCCTCTAATTCTTTATGCTTTAATTTGTTGAGGATGCGCTTTCTAAACAGGGCTGGTTTGCTAAAGTTTCAGTTGCAGCGATCGTCTGTTTGGTAGTCTGTCAAGGCCGCCTATCTCAAGTTACGGGAGAATTGTTTTTGGTCATTTGGATCATCATCTGAGTTGTCATTCTAGAATTTGGAATGGATTTTACCACCCCTGGCTGAACAGCTTGGGATTTCTATGTCAGACCGTTTGAAGCTCACTGATAAAATCTCAGATTTTTATGAAAATGGCAACTGGCGGGATCTTCCGATGCTGGCTAGTCCGTTGCACCAGTGCATCCGGAATATGCATGGAAATGGCTCTGAACATGATTTATGTTTTTGGAGACCTGCGAACAATGGCCTCTTCATGGTAAAGTTATTCTATAACTGGCTACGTGCTCCTCCGACTTTGCCTTTGATTTTTCAGTCAATTTGGAAACCTTTTATTCAACCCTCGCACTCCATGGTTTGCTGGCGTGCATACTGGGGCGCTTTACCAACTCATGATGCGCTCCGTGCTAGAGGTATGCCTCTAATATCTCGCTGTCCTGTCTGTTTAATGGCTTATGAGACGAGTGACCATTTGCTTGTTCATTGCCCCTTTGCTTCCCAAAATCTGGTTCAACATATCAACTTTATTTGGTAGAAGACTTGTACTTGATTCTTCTCTACAGACCCTCTTACAACACGCCTTCTCACACAAGTTTAGTTTGCAAGTCCTTTCCCTCTGGCAGGCCGCGCTTGTCAACGCTATTTGGTTGATCTGGTCTGTAAGAAATGCTGCTATTTTTGAGAGCAAGCCACTAAACATTCATGAGGCATTACGATGTCTTTGGTCTGTAATTCGTAGCTCTGATAGAATCAGCAATGGATCGGTATGGAATTCTGTTGTGGAGTTATCTATTCTCCACAATCTCGGGTTAAACGCTCGTCGTCATAGGGCCCCTCGAATCATTGAAGTTAGATGGCAGCCCCCTCCGTCTGATTGGATTAAAGCTAACACTGATGCCTCCGTGATCTCGGGTAGAGCTGGTTGCGGTGTGGTTTTTCGAAATAGTTAGGGGCATCCCCTTGGGTCATTTGCCTTCCCCCTTGATTGTGCTTTGGTACACATGGCGGAATTGCAAGCCGCTATTTTTGCAGTTTCGATTGCGAGGTCACGTGGATGGACTCGTCTCTGGATTGAAAGTGACTCGACTTATGTTATTCGAATTTTCCGTGCTCGTGCGCAGATCATTCCCTGGACAATGCATATGGATTGGTTAAATTGTTTAGATTCAATGACGCATATTCATGTGGTTGTCTCTCATGTGTTCCGTGAGGGAAATCAAGTGGCGGATGCTCTTGCTAATTACGGACGTCTGGCCTCAGATTTACAAATGTGGAATACCCTTCCAGACTTCTGCCCCCTTCTTACTAGAGATAATGCCCTTGGTAAGGATATGTTTAGATTTTCTTAAAACATTCTTTGTACTGGTTTCATACTTTTTTCATCTCTTCATTTATATATTTGGTTCTTTGCCTTTTCAGGGATGCCAACCTGGTTGGAATTCCCATTGGACTAGATCCGTATTTCAAAAAAAAAAAAGAAAAAACACCTTATAAACCGAATTTTATGTTTAAAATAAATGATTACAAGCTTAACCTATCTAAATAAAAAGATTAAACGTTTAATAAATAAAAATCGAAAGATGGGAGGTATAGTGATATTTTTTGCTATTAAAAAACTATAAACACTTAAATTTATTAATTCAAAGTAATTTTGTTTAGTTTATCAAACAACACTATCACATCCGTGTCTAAAATTTTCCGATATAGATTTTACAGTATGAATTAATTGCGAGTTTTTGGATTTAATTTAATATTTTTAGATATAAATTAATAGTTTTGGTTTAGTTTTATAAAAAGATATAAATTAAAGGGTGTTAATTGATATTTTGTAATTAATATATTACTTTTTTAATCCTATTCGGGATACATAGGAAGCTGGATAGAATTATCAAGTCCAATCCAAATAAATAAATAAAACTTTAAGTAGTCCGAATAAATTTTTATCTATTAGAAAATGTGTTCGGCTTTTCAACTGTTAGATGCTGGTTATCCTGTTTTCCGTTTATACCCAATACCATTTGAGGTTTGGGTTTGACAAACACTGTGATAATATTAAGGTGATTAGTTGAAAGTTTATATTTATTCCCCACATCAACTATCTTCTACCACTTTTTGACAATTATTTTCTACGATTACCAATTAATGATCAAGTTAGATTCAAAGGTCCTAGAATTTCATACTCAACAGTCAAATCTTACATATATTATTAGAATTGTGCTAATGGATAGCCAAAAGTTTTAAATAATTACTGTTGTAACAGAACAAAGCATCAAATATAAACAAATAAAAATATATTTGTAAATTAAAAATTCCGGGTGAATAAATCTACGAAGATGTGACTAAGTTTCATTCAATCTTTGCAACAATGACAGTAATATCATCATATTTGCCCCCTCCATTTCAGCCGCTTTAGCGAACGGAGAAAAATAATTTTCATCCAAAGAATTAGTCAAAGCACATTTAGTAATCTCCTGAACTAGCTTGTGAATGTCACTCTTCATTCTCATTCAAAATCTTTTCAATCTCATGAGGATAAACATTATCGAACAATCCATCAGTTCCAGCAACAACAATATCCCCATCTTCCACCTGAATCTCTTCCGCATAAGCCAAATCTGGAGTATCCGGACTCCCCTTACCTAACTGATACGGCCAATTAAAGTCATGATGCTGAAGCGGAGATCGATACAAAACTTTCTTACCTCTAAACAGAATAAATCCGCTATCCCCCAAATTCACATAGCTCAGCACATTATTATCATTAAGAGTAATAATGCAAGCTGTCGATGTTCCTAAGCTACGAGTTTTCACGTATGCCGATTGTAACACTCCTATTGGATTGATCGAGGTTTTATTTTGATCAAAGAGCGCAGTTAAAGCGTTGGCCATAAGTTCCCGAGAATATTTACCTGCATCTATGCCTTGGGCAGCCCAACCGCCGACTCCATCTGCGACACCAATGGTGTTCATTGCTTTGCAGACGAAGTGTGCGTCTTCTCCTTGTGGCCGGACCTTGTTGTATTTGGGTATGTAGAATGCTTCACCGGTGAGTTTCAGTGTTGGTTTGTTGTTGTTGTGATCGGAATACTTCTGGACGGTGTCGCATTTGGATTGAAAATTGGTGATTTGGGGGTTTTGAATGTTGTGCCTTTGTGCGATGAGAATTGCGAGACAGAGAAAAGAAAACGTAAGGATGAGTTTATGTTTCATTTTAAAACATAAAGGAGTGAATTAATGAATAAATTATGGTATAATAGGTTGAATATATATATATTGGAAATAATGTTGATTCCGATTAGGATTAGGAAAAATTCTACTTACTCCCGGTGATTACATTGGACCAATCAAAAGACCATATATGTTTATTTTTTAATACTAATCATTTCTCATTAATTGATATATATCAATGTTATTAGAACTGGATCGGATATTAAACCGGATTCGTGATTGGGTTACGAGTTATTTGGTCGGATTGGAGGGTTCAAATTGATCGAACCAGATGACGTAATAAATAAATAAATAATATTTATATATAGGTTTAATATATCATTTGCCTCCTGAACTTGTCCAAAAAGCTTGATTGGCCCCCTGAACTTTCAAAGTGTTCCGATAGCCCCCTGAACTTGTAAAAAATGTTCAGTTAGCCCCTTAAACTTGCGTAAAACGTAATCAATTGATCACTCGGTCGTAAAAGAGTAAGTTAAATGCGGAAGATGTATTCCACGTATCTTAGAATGTTATTGTATAATTAAAAAATAGATTAAAAATGAAGTTATTGATTGCTCAACTATACAACTTGTGTTCTCTAATATTAGAATCATATATTCCGATTTTGGTTGTTTTACTTTTTATAAGACTCGTGTAATATATCTTCCGCATTTAACTTACTTTTTTACGACCGAGTGATCAATTGATTACGTTTTACGCAAGTTCAAGGGATTAGCTGAACATTTTTTGCAAGTTCAGGGGGCTATCAGAACACTTTGAAAGTTCAGGGGGCCAATCAAGCTTTTTGGACAAGTTCATGGGGCAAATGATGTATTAAGCCTTATATATAATTAATTTAAAATTATTTTTATAAATTATATATATCCAAAATAAATTATAAACAACTTTTAGTTTGTTATTTTTTGTCAACTTGATACTTAAATATATAACGGATAAATAGAATTTAGAATAACTTGAAATATATAAACGTATTCTATGAAATGCGGTCTTTTTATCGATATGTTATAAACTCAAAACGGACTCTTTTTGCTAGATTTTATCTCGTTTCATTAAATTTTTTCCTTAAATTGTATTTTCCTTTCTATCCATTAAATTTTTTTCCTTAAATTGTATTTTCTTTTCTTTCCATTAAATTTTTTTACTTAAATTTTATTTTCCTTTTTCTTTCCATTAAATTTTTTTTTCTTTAAATTGTATTTTTCTTTCTTTGCATTTAAATTTTTTCCTTATTTTTTTTAAAGTAACAACCGGTGTGAACCGGATTGGCCGGTTTTTGGTTTAACCATCGGTCGAACCGGTCCACTGCCAGTTCACACCGGTTTTTAGAGGATTCATCAACCCAAACAAACTCGAACTGGACTGGCTACCGGTTTCCAATCGAACCGGTCCGATCGGTCGGTCCGGTCCGGATTTAATAACATATATCGGGTTTAATAATATATATATATATATATATATATATATATATATATATATATATATATATATATATATATATATATATATATATATCTTTTGATTGGTCAGGTGCGGTGTCACGACGTGCAGAGTATTTGATTTTAAATTGAATTCAAAATAGTGAAAGAATTAACTTTGTTAATTGTTAATTATTTAAGTCAAATTCGTTTGGTTGTTGGTTAATGAGCTTATGAACTTCTCTTTCTAGTCAATTTCTGTTTTCAACTTCATCAAATATCATTTTCTTTTTTATTTTATTTAGTTTTTAATTGAATTTCAATTTGTTTGAGATAAGTTTTCGTTTCTTATGTTTTTTTTGGTTAGTTTTTGTAAACTTTAGGATTAATTTTGTTTAGATGTGTAGTTAAATTAAAAGATTAGATTTTTAGTCTTTTTAATTAAATTAAGTCTCTAATTTTTTGTTTTTAAATTTGTTTAATTTGCGGAGACAATTGTTGACGTCATAATTAGTTTTTTTTTTTAGTTATTGGTAATGTATTAATTGTATTGAGTCAAATATTGAGGGAACCATCTTTCCGGACATTTAATTTTTAACATGTTTCCTACGGATCAATAAAAATGCATGGAAGTTAAAAGATGTAATAATAAATCTATCATAGATATCATATGATGGAACATTTATTCAAGACGTGATCTATCATAGACATTATGATGGAAAAGCTACACAGAATCATATCCAAAAACAAACAAATTAAGCAATTTAAAATTCAACAATTTTCTTTACACAATTCATTTGTCTTTTACATTTTTTTCACAATTTGTAGACTTTCAAATTTAATTTCGATATTATACAACTTCATTCGTTGATTTCAAATTGGCTTGATGTATCTTTACACCCTTAAACTTGATAAGTTTTGTCTATTGGTATCCTGAACTTTTAAAATAACTTATCACACACTTATAGTTGGCATTAAAAATCTAACACAAACCTATAATTGGTTTTAAAAACCTATCACACATCTAAAGTATGCTCATTCGGACCTCTTACACACAAAATCGTTGATCTGTCATCTTTGACGGACTAGGTCGTTGTGCATGCTATAGAAAAAAGAAAAGTGTATTAATTGGTTTTGTATGTCACCTTATATGTCAAAGATGAGAGATCAACAATTTTGTGTGCAAGATGTCCGAATGAGCCAACTTTAGATGTGTGATAGGTTTTTAATGTCAACTATAAGTGTCTGATAGTTTTTTAAAGCCAACTATAAGTGTGTAATTAGTTATTTAAAAAATTCAGAGTATCAATAAGCAAAATTTGTCAAGTTTAAGGGTGTAAATATGCATTAACCCATTTCAAATTATTTACTTCCTCTGTTCCACAATACATGTTTTTTAAGGTTAAGATCAATGTTATCAAACCCAGACTGCGATCGGAAACCAGTAGGCAGTCCGATCCGAGTTCATTTGGGTTGATGAACCCTCTAAAGTGTGAACCGGCAGTGGACCGGTTCGACCGGTGGTTAAACCGGAAACCGGCCAACCTGGTTAACACCGGTTGTTACTTTGGAAAAAAAAATTTAATGGAAAGAAAGGAAAATATAATTTAAGAAAAAAAAATTAATGGAAAGAAAAAGGGAAAAATATTAAGGAAAAAAATTTAATGGAAAGAAAAAGAAAAATAAAATTTAAGGAAAAAAATTTAATGGAAAGAAAAAGGAAAAAAAAATTTAAGGAAAAAAAATATAATGGAAAGTTTAAAAAAGAAAACGAGATAAAATCTAGCAAAAGGAGACTGGGCTTCACTTGTCCGTTTTGACTTTATAATATATCGTTAAAAAGACCGTATTTCATAGAATACGTTTACATATTTCAAGTTATTCTAAATTCTATTTATCCGTTATATATTTAAGTCTCAAATTGACAAAAAAATAACAAACTAAAAAGTTGTTTATAATTTGTTTTGGATATATATAATTTATAAAAATAATTTTAAATTAATTATATATATTTAATATATATAAATATTATTTATTTATTATGTCATCCTGTTCGACCAATCCGAGCCATCCGATCTGATCAAGTGACCCGTGACCCAGTCACCAATCCGTTTTGATATCCGGTCCGGTTCTGATAACATTGGTTAAGATACAAGAATTAAAAAAAAATTAATTTTAACTAAAATACTTTATTATCCTTGTATTAATTGCATCTATTAATTAATTTTTATCTATTTCCAAAGTAAAAAGGCAATTTAAGTGGGGGTATATTTGGTAAAAATCATGTGCATGGATTGAGTCAAAATGACATGTATTATGCAATGTTTTCAGAACCGGACCGAACATCAAACCGGATTTATAATTGGGTCAGAGGTCACTTGATTCAACCAAATGACTCGGAATGATCGAACCGGATCATGTAATAAATAATTAAATAATTATATATTATATATTAATTATATAAAAAATAATCTAAAAATCTTAGCCAAAAACAAAATTCATTCTCTGATGAACACATCACCATCCTAATTCGAACAAATAACTACTGGGATAAATTCATCAACCAAATTCATCAAAGCAACAACAACATCATTATATAATTAATAATTTCATCAAAACATATCAATAAATGTATTATTTTTTTTATCTTCAAAGGCTGCAGTAAGGTTTTGGAATTGGAACAGTTTATTTTTAATTTTTTAACTAGTTTTTTCCTGTTTTTTTTATATAATTAAAAAACTGGAGCCAATCCGGTTCTCGGTCCGACCGCCGGTTTCTGGGTTGACACCGGTTTTAAACGGGTTTTGCAAATTCATAAACCCATACCCACTCAAACCGGACAACAATCTGATTCTCGATCCGGCCAGTTCGGTCAGGTTTTAACAACATTAGTATTGTAGAACAAAAAAAAATTCTAGGAAGATATATATTGTGGAACGGATGGATGGAGAAGTATTTATTTATTTTCTCCACTTATTCTTCAAAGTTGGTATGTTTTTTTTTTTTTTTCAAGAAAAAGTTGGTATGTTTTAATAACTAGGATTCTTTAGAATTTTAGCTCTCTTTTGTTCCTGATTGTAGTAGGCATAATTTGTTAGTAAAAATGAAACTGAATTTTCAAGATATGTAATTGTTATTTGATCTTTGAATGTTGTCCTTTAAAATTAATTAAGTGTCTGAGTGTGAGTAGGAGGGGCGTCTGCTCCCCAATGGATGAGAGAGGGTCCAATTATAAGTATATATAATATTAAGAATTTTAAACTATATTTGATTAAATTTTAAAAGAAATGTAGTTTGATTAAAAACATTGTCATCAGATTATTTCCAAATTAAAAATGTTGGTATTAGATTAAATTCAAAAAAATATATACTTTAAGAATATGGACATCAGTTACCAAATTTTCTAATTTACCTCAAATTCTTTCAAATTTTCTAATAAAAATATTGAACATCAATTCTTTTATCTCAGAGTCTTTCCATAATTATCTCTCTCACTCATCAATTCTAACAAAATTTATAATTTATCTCATCATTCTTTAATCACACTCTAATCCCAAAGAATATTGAACGGTAATATTATCCTTCATCTTCAGGATCGGCCCTTATACAATTGACTTTTCTACTTTATTTTTTACTTGTACTTATTTATTAATTAGAGCCTCACTTGGTAACTCGCCTCTGGACCTCTAAAATCTCAGGATCGGCCCTAGTGTCTCTTAATTAAACGAGAATCCCTTATTATTAAAAAAGCATCAATGAATGGAAAGCGGCATTTTTCTCCTCTTCTATTATGCCTAATATTATATAAAATTAAATACTCAAAAACTGTCTACATAATTTTTTTTCTTCTCCTTATCTTCTAATGTTTCTTTGGTTCGGTGATAATTCTCTGCACACGGTAGAGTTTGATCAAGTTTGTTGTTATATCATGGGACACGATTGCTCCGTAGCGGGTAAATTTTGTCTTAAGGAAAATTTCTTGTAAAAGCCTCAACTTTTTCTTCCGCTTATGTTCATTCCAAATAGAAGGTTTCAAGTATTATGTAACTTTAATTATTTCATTGTAACTTCAGATTATTAAAGTAGTTATTCTATTCAATTTTCTTTTTGGATCAATATAATCTAACAATCTTAAGACAAAATTTTATCTATTTTATAAAAGACTGACAAGGTTACTTTAAACGATGAATTACCTTCACTACAGACTTTACAAACTATACGTTATATGGACTTTACGAAAAGTATCTTGAGTACAGGGTTTTTACAAACTGTTTAGATAAAATATAAACAAACTCTAATCAATTTGTTTGAACGAATTTTAAATTATTTTGTTGTTTGTTTCTTGTTAATTCATAGTTTGTCAAACATATTGTATTTTCTTACTAATTTTATTGTCCAATTTCATATAAGAAATGGTTGGAATTGCTAGCGTTGTTGCACCTGGTCTCCTAAAGAAACCAATGGTCATTTCTAGTGACAACACCTATTACCCACCACAAAAAGCCAGAGAAATTTACTAGTGTAAATTTCAAGACATTGTAACGGAAAATGTTGTTTTACTTGTCTATGCTCAACCTTGAAAAATATTTGAAGCATGATCTTCTTGTCATAAGAGAGGATGAGGTAAATCTTGCTACCTCCTTCAATGTTGTTGAGACATGGAAAAACTCTAACTTCCTTTGTCGGAATTATATTTTAAACGGTTAACGGATGCACTTTATGATGTTTATAGTGTTAAAAAAAGGGCAAATGAACTTTGGGAATCTCTGAACTATAAACATAAATCAAAGACTGCAGGAGCTAAGAAATTCTTAGTTGGACGATTCTTGAATTATAATATGGTAGATTCCAAAAAAGTTGTAAGTTAGGTGCAAAAAGTACATCTCATTATCCATGGAATACATGTGGAATGTATGGTAATTAGCGAATCTTTCCAAGTGGCTGCAATAATAGAAAAATTACCACCTAGATGTAAAGACTTCAAAAATTAACTTAAGTATAACGAACGGAAATGACTATTGAGGACATTATTATCAAACTTCGAATTGAGGAAGACAACAGAGGCACTGAGTTGAACGTCTCAAACGTGGCTAGTCAATATATCGCTAGATCAAATATAATGGAGGTCAAAAAAGAATCCAAGAAGGTCAATCAACCTCAACATAGGTTCAAAAGGGGTCCTAAGGGTGGAATTTCAAAGAAGCCAAAGTTCAATGGGACATGCTACAACTGTAACAAGATGGATCACAAGTCATCTGATTGTAGACTATAAAAAAGGGTCAAGCCAAATGAAGCAAACATTATGGAAGTTATTACAAAGGATGTTTTGACATCGACCTTTATGTTGTGGTTTCAGAAGTCAATATGGTTGATTCAACCCAGGAGAGTGGTGGCTAGATACAGGTGACACACGTCATATCTGTTGTGACAATGAGTCCTTTGTTGAACTCACTCCTAAGACTAGAGATAAGCTTTTTATGGGAAATTCTTCTACCTCAAAGATCAAGGGTACCAAAACTGTAATTCTGAAGATGACTTCTAGAAAAGAAGTGAAGGTGTAAAATGTTTTACAGGTTCCTGACATTCGGAAGAATCTGGTTTCAAGAAAACCTGGATAAAAAGACGAAACATACAACTAATCCCAATCAAAAGTTAAAAGTTGAAATCAAATGAGAATAAGAGAAACTAAGTGTTAATGCTACAAATTCACTCTCAACTAATTAAATTTTACATCCAAAAAATTCACAGGCATCACCACAACCATCTTCTATCTCTGCATCAACTTAACCTGCTCAACTTTGCAATACATGAATTTGACTTAACAGTGCAAAGACCAACAAAGACCAATAACATTGGGTTAATGCTAACTGGAATTTGCTACATCAGAGGATCGGTATATGCATATTGGGTTAATAGTTATAAATATGTGTTTTAGCTTTTGAACTAACCATGTGTCCCTTTTATACGTTTGGTCCTTCACTGTCCTTAATTCCTCTATGCCATTCTCTTTCGGATATTTACTAAGAATTTGTTGTTTAACATCACTCTCACAACTTGTCCACTCTAAGCATGCAAAAATCGTTCGAAATCAATAACATTATGGTTACTTAGATATTCAATTTAGTAAAATAACAAGACTATGCAACTAAAACATGTAATGTTACTGTCATATTATCCCATCTTAGCCAAATCCATAAATGTGCCAAAAAGACCAACAATCAGATATAGTTTACTAGTTTTAAGTTTCTACTATATCAAAATCCAACAAATTCTCTCTTTGATAACACTTTTTAATCTAATCCATCATACCACAAACTATTAATGCAGTTTTGGCCATCAGAAATCATCTTACCACTCCGATCTTTTTGAACTTTAACCAAAAGTTACCTAGAAATAACAACTCATAGTCATAGACACTTGTTGAATCGACATGTTTGGTTCTCATTACAGAATCACACAAATTCTCATAGCCTAGAAACAAAAACATGAAATTGGCAATTAACCTGAGTAAAACTTACATTAAAGGAAATAAAATAAGGAACATCAGAAACCGAATATTCCTTTGATACCTCATGTTGCTCCTTAGCCTCAACCTAAAAGAACATGATCATAAATCTAAAATGCGAATAAAATCATGTAAATATAAGCAAATAATTTAGGTTGAGATGAGAACCCTAAGGAAGTGAGCGGAGGGAAAATACGTGGAGAGGTGGGAGAAGACTTGGTTGTGAAATCGGAGTGAAAGTGAAGACGGAGTGAAAGAATGGATGTTTGTGAGGATTAGTTGTGCGTTTTGTGAGTTGATGAGAAAGAGAAAGAATGGTTGCTGCTCAGATGAGTTTTGCGAGTTGAAGAGGAGAAAGAAGAATGGTTGTTGCTGGAGCTTTGGGTTTATATCTACGGTTTCTTTTTCCTTCTAACTTCTGTATAATAAAAAAAGGAGTTTTATTTTAAAAAAAGAAAAATAGTTTTACTGTTAAGTAATTTTACACAACCATCAGTTTTATAACACTTTGAACCGAAATCAAAACCAAAACCAAGACTGAAACAATCATATTTCTTCAACTCTAAACCAAAACCGTCGGTTCAATTAGCCGATCTTTTTGGTTTGGATTACCAGTTTCTAGTTAGGTTACCAGTTTGAACAGTTTTTTATTGCCCACCCCTAGTTTTTGAAACTAAAAAGTTTATTTTGTCTAAGGGTGGAGTATATGTGGGTACAAGTTATGTATCCAATGAATTGTGGAAATTTAATGAAATTTCTTGTAAGTGAAATGCAATGAATATTAATAAGAACAATGTTTCTTCTGCTTAGATCATTGAATCATTTAATTTATGGCATAATAGACTTGGACATATTAATTATGACACTTTGTATAAATTAATTAATTTAGAACATATTATTTCATTCCAAATTGATTAGAAACATAAATGTGAAATCTGTTGTGAGAGGTCTTCATTCCATATAGTGGCAAGAAATACAGAATCGCTTGATCTTATACATAATTATATTTGTGACTTAAAGTTTATTCAAACTAGAGGGGGGTAATAAATATTTTATTTCTTTCATTGACGTCAGTACAAAATATTGTTATGTATATTTGCTTAAAAGCAAAGACGATGTTATAGATAAATTTGTTCTCTATAAGTAAGAAGTAGAAAACCGATTTAATAAAAAGCTTAAAGTGGTTAGAAGTGGTCGTGATAGTGAATATGTTGAACCATTTGGCAAGTTTTGCTCCCAACATGAAATTATTCATGAGGTAACACCACCATATCTCCTCAAACGAATGGAGTAGCAGACCGTAAGAATCGTACCATCAAGGAAATGATGAACAAATCAAGGTTACCACAAACTATGTATGTGTGGGGAAGGGGGGTTGTTTTATCAGCTAAGCAACTTTTAAATAAAGTGTCTCGCAAGAGATCGGATAAAACATGAGTTGTGGAAAGGAAGAAAGTTTTCCTATAAGTATTTGAAAGTGTGGGGTTGTCTTGCTAAGGCAATGGCTCCATTATTAAAGAAAATGAAAATAGGTCCAAATACAGTTGATTGCATTTTCACGATAATGCATATCGATTTATTGTTTATGAATCCAAAAATATCCACATTCATAATAACACCATCATGGAATCTAAGAAGGCTTCATTCTTTGAAAACTTATTTTCATATAAGGAAAACGATGGTAGATGTAGACTCAAATGGAATCTAAAACCACTGATAAAAACATTCAAGACCTTCAACAAGAAGTTGAGGTTGTAATTGAAGAAGCGGAAGAGGTGGAGCTTAGAATAAGTAAAAGAGCAAGGGCAAAAAAATCTATTGGACCAGATTTTCTAACATATATAATGTAGGTTGAACCTCAGACCTACAAAGAAGTCGTAAGCTCAATGGAAAACCCTTTATGGAAAGAAGTTATGAGGAGTGAAATTGACTCCATTGCATAATCGTATGTTGGAATTAGTTGACCTTTCTCTTGGAACGAAGCCACTAAGATCTAAATGGATTTTCAAACATAAAACGAAAGCAGATGGAACAATTGATAAGTGTAAGGCTAGATAAGTTATAAAAGGTTATAGGCAAAAGGAATGTCTTGATTACTTTAACAACCGCCACTCTGTACATTAAATGGATGTTAAGCCAACTTTGTTTAAACGAAGAATTAGATGAAGAGATCTACATGGAACAACTTGATGGTTGTATAGCTCCAGGCCAGGAAAGAAAATTCTGTAAATTGGTAAAGTATTTATATGGATCAAAACAAGTGCCAAAACAATGGTATACAAGTTTGATGATGCTATGATTGCTAACGACTATCAAATAAATGAGTGTGACAAATGTATTTATGTCAAAACTGTGAATGAAGGATATATCATTAAATGTTGGTATGTTGATGGCATACTCATTGTTGGAAGTAATGACAAGATGGTGAAGAGTACCGAGAACATATTAAACTCACAGTTTAATATGATAGGACTCGTATATGTGATTTTGGGTACCCAAATCAAACGGTCACCTAGTGGTCTCATCTTGACTCAATCATACTACGTGGACAAGATACTTGGAAAATTCAAGTAAGGATGATTCCGGTAATTAATGCTAGAACTCCAATCAACATTAGCCAATATTTATCCAAAAATAAAGCTGAAAGAGTTGACCAATTAGAATATGCAAGAATAATAGGTAGTTTAATGTATCTTACGAGTTGTACAAGACTTGACACTTTAAGCAGAGACACATGTAATGCAGGGGAGATCCACTAGAGAGCCATTGTAAGAATACTTAGATATTCACAGTACACTCGTGATTACGAATTGCACTATATGAGAGAACATGTTGTGTTAGGAGGATTTTCTGATGCAAGTTGGATATCTGATATAAAAAAAAAATTCAAAGGCACAAATGCGTATGTGTTTACTCTAGCATGAGGAGCAGTGTCTTGGACATGCTTAAAACAAAGTATTATAACCAGATCCATTATGGAGTCTAAGTTTGTAGCCTTGGATAAAACCGAAGAAGCCAAATGGCTACAAAACTTCTTGGAGGATATTCATGTATGGTTATAGCATGTGCCCAAAATTTGTATACATTGTGATACCCAAGCAGTAATTAACAAAGCATAGAACGTTATGTATAACTATGAAAATCGACACATGCATCATCGGTAAAACATCTGATTGTAGATTGTCAAAAAGGGTCGAGTCAAATGAAGCAAACATTATAGAAGCTATTACAAAGGATGTATTTGACATCGACCTTTGTTTTGTGGTTTCAAAAGTCAATATGGTTGAGTCTAACCCAGGAGAGTGGTGGCTAGATACAGGTGCCATATGCCATATCTGTTGTGACAAAGAGTCCTTTGTTGAACTCACTCCTAAGACTAGAGAGAAGCTTTTTATAGGAAACTATTCTACCTCAAAGATCAAGAGTACTAGAACTGTGATTCTGAAGATGAATTCTAGAAAAGAAGTGAAGTTGCAAAATGTTTAATAGGTTCTTCACATTCAGAAGAATATGGTTTCAAGAAGCCTCCTTAACACTTACGAATTTAATATGGTTTTTGATAGGGGTGGACACAGTTCGGTTAACCGGTCCATTAGGATATTTGATTAATCGAACCGAACCTATCAGTTTTTAATACATTAAAACCCAAATCGGTCCATTAACATCAATTCGATTTTTCGGTTAACGGTTTTTAACCATTTACCCATTTTCTCAATGGTTGCCCAAAACCAACGGTTAACCATAATATTTATCAAACCTTATCAATAATTTCTCAATTAGATCATATAATTTCATTTTTAAAATACACATAATTAGATCAATTTAATACAATCTAATTAAAAATTGACATTAAAAAATGATGCTTCTCCACTAAATATCAATTGATGAAACTAAAAAATTAATTTAATTCAATCGTGTTTAAAATGCAAATGATGAAACTAAAAAATTAACTCAATTTGATCATGTTTTAGAAGTAAAGATCTGAAAAACATTATTAAAAGAAAACCTGAATATAAAGATAGAGGAAACCCACAACTAATCCCAATCAAAAATTAAAAATTGAATCAAATGAGAATAAGAGAAACTAAGTGTTAATCCTACATATTCACTCTCAGCTAATTAAATTTTACATTAAAAAAATTCACAAGCATCACCACAACCATCTTCTATCTCTGCATCAACTTAACATGCCCAAATTTGCAATACATGAACTGGATTTAACAGTGCAAAGACCAACAGAGACCCATAACATCGGGTTAATGCTAGCTAGAATCTGCTGCATCAGAGGATCGGTATATGCGTATTGGGTTAATAGTTATAAATAGGTGTTTTAGCTTTTGAACTAACCATGTGTTCCTTTTATATGTTTGGTCCTTCGCAGTCCTTAATTCCTCTATGTCATTCTCTATCAGACATTTACTAAAAATTTGTTGTTTAACATCACTCTCACAACCTATCCACTCTAACCATGCAAAAATCGCTCAGAATCAATAACATTCTGGTTACTTAGATATTCATTTTAGTAAAATAACAAGACTATGCAACTAAAACATGTAATCTTACTGCCATATTACCCATCTCAGCCAAATCCATAAATGTGCCAAAAAGATGAGCAATCAGATATAATTTACTAGTTTTAACTTTCTAATGTATCAAAATCCAACAAATTCTCTCTTTGATAACACTTTTTAATCTAATCCATTATACCACAAACTATTAATGCAGTTTTTGCCATCAGAAATCATCTTACCACTCCGATCTTTTTGAACTTTAACCAAAAGTTACCTGGAAATAACAATTCATAGTCATAGACACTTGTTGAATCGACATGTTTGGTTCTCATTACAGAATCACCAAAATTCTCATAGCCTAGAAACAAAAACATGAAATTGGCAATTAACCAGAGTAAAACTTACATTAAAAAAAACAAAATAAGGAACAATAGAAACCAAATATTCCTTTCATACCTCATGTTGCTCCTTAACCTCAACCTAAAAGAACATGATCAGAAATCTAAAATCTGAATAAAAACATGTAAATATAAGCAAGTAATTTAGGTTGAGATGAGAACCCTAAGGAAGTGAGCGGAGGGAAAATACATGAAAAGATGAGAGAAGACTTGGTTGTGAAATCGAAGTGGAAGTGAAGACGGAGTGAGAAAATGGATGTTTGTGAGGATTAACTGTGTGTTTTGTGAGTTGAAGACAAAGAGAAAGAATATTTGCTGCTCAGATGAGTTTTGCAAGTTGAAGAGGAGAAAGAAGAATGATTGATGTTGGAGTTTTGGGTTCAGATCTATGGTTTCTTTTTCCTTCTAACTTCTGTATAATAAAAAATTAGTTTTATTTTAAAAAAGAAAAATAGTTTTACTGTTAAGTAATTTTACACAACCATCGATTTTTTAACACTTTGAACCAAAACCAAAACCAAAACAATTATATCTCTTCAACCCTAAACCAAAACTGTCGGTTCGGTTAGCCAATTTTTTCAGTTTGAATTACTAGTTTCTGGTTCGGTTACCAATTTGAACAGTTTTTTTTGTCCACCCCTAGTTTTTGAAACTGAAAAGTTTATTTTGTCTAAGGGTGGAATGTATATGGGTATAAGTTATGTATCCAATGGATTGTGGAAATTTAATGAAATTTCTTATAAGTGAAATGCAATTAATATTAATAAGAACAATGTTTTTTCTGCTTAGATCATTGGACCATTTAATTTATGGCACAATAGACTTGGACATATTAATTTGACATTTTGTATAGATTAATTAATTTAGAACATATCATTTCATTCCAAATTGATTATAAACATAAATGTGAAATCTATTGTGAAATAAAATTAATGAGGTCTTCATTCCAAATAGTGGCAAGAAAGCATAGAACATTATGTATAACTGTGAAAATCGACACATGCATCATCGGTAAAACATCTGATTGTAGATTGTCGTAAAGGGTCAAGTCAAATGAAGCAAACATTATAGAAGCTATTACAAAGGATGTATTTGACATCGACCTTTGTTTTGTGGTTTTAAAAGTCAATATGGTTGATTCCAACCCAGGAGAGTGGTGGCTAGATACAGGTGCCATATGTCATATCTGTTGTGACAAAGAGTCCTTTGTTGAACTCACTCCTAAGACTAGAGAGAAGCTTTTTATAGGAAACTCTTCTACCTCAAAGATCAAGAGTACTAGAATTATGATTCTAAAGATGAATTCTAGAAAAGAAGTGAAGCTCCAAAATGTTTAACAAGTTCTTCACATTCAGAAGAATATGGTTTCAAGAAGCCTCCTTAACACTTACGAATTTAAGATGGTTTTTTATAGGGGTGGACACAGTTCGGTTAACCGGTCCATTAGGATATTTGATTAATCGAACCGAACCTATCGGTTTTTAATACATTAAAACCCAAATCGGTCCATTAACATCAGTTTGATTTTTCGGTTAACGGTTTTTAACCATTTACCCATTTTCTCAATGCTTAACCAAAACCAACGGTTAACCATAATATTTATCAAACCTTATCAATAATTTCTCAATTAGATCATATAATTTCATTTTTAAAATACACATAATTAGATCAATTTAATACAATCTAATTAAAAGTTGACATTAAAAAATGATGCTTCTCCACTAAATATCAATTGATGAAACTAAAAAATTAACTTAATTCAATCGTGTTTAAAATGCAAATGATGAAACTAAAAAATTAACTCAATTTGATCATGTTTTAGAAGTAAATATCTGAACAACATTATTAAAAGAAAACCTGAATATAAAGATAGAGGAAACCCACAACTAATCCCAATCAAAAGTTAAAAATTGAAATCAAATGAGAATAAGATAAACTAAGTGTTAATGCTACAAATGCACTCTCAACTAATTAAACTTTACATTAAAAAAATTCACAGGCATCACCACAACCATCTTCTATCTCTGCATCAACTTAACATGCCCAAGTTTGCAATACATGAACTGGACTTAACAGTGCAAAGACCAACAGAAACCAATAGCATCGGGTTAATGCTAGCTAGAATCTGCTGCATCAGAGGATCGGTATATGCGTATTGGGTTAATAGTTATAAATAGGTGTTTTAGCTTTTGAACTAACCATGTGCCCCTTTTATATGTTTGGTCCTTCGTTGTTCTTAATTCCTTTATGCCATTCTCTATCAGACATTTACTAAAAATTTGTTGTTTAACATCACTCTCACAACCTATCCACTCTAAGCATGCAAAAATCGCTCGGAATCAATAACATTCTGGTTACTTAGATATTCAATTTAGTAAAATAACAAGACTATGCAACTAAAACATGTAATGTTACTGTCATATTATCCCATCCCAGCCAAATCCATAAATGTGCCAAAAAGATGAGCAATCAGATATAATTTACTAGTTTTAACTTTCTAATGTATCAAAATCCAACAAATTCTCTCTTTGATAACACTTTTTAATCTAATCCATTATACCACAAACTATTAATGCAGTTTTGACCATCAGAAATCATCTTACCACTCCGATCTTTTTGAACTTTAACCAAAAGTTACCTGGAAATAACAATTCATAGTCATAGACACTTGTTGAATCGACATGTTTGGTTCTCATTACAGAATCACCCAAATTCTCATAGCCTAGAAACAAAAACATGAAATTGGCAATTAACCAGAGTAAAACTTACATTAAAAAACAAAATAAGGAATAATAGAAACCAAATATTCCTTTCATACCTCATGTTGCTCCTTAACCTCAACCTAAAAGAACATGATCAGAAATCTAAAATCTGAATAAAAACATGTAAATATAAGCAAATAATTTATGATGAGATGAGAACCCTAAGGAAGTGAGCGGAGGGAAAATACATGGAAAGATGGGAGAATACTTGGTTGTGAAATCGAAGTGGAAGTGAAGACGGAGTGAGAAAATGGATGTTTGTGAGGATTAACTGTGTGTTTTGTGAGTTGAAGACAAAGAGAAAGAATGGTTGCTGCTCAGATGAGTTTTGCAAGTTGAAGAGGAGAAAGAAGAATGGTTGATGTTGGAGTTTTGGGTTTAGATCTATGGTTTCTTTTTCCTTCTAACTTCTGTATAATAAAAAAATTAGTTTTATTTTAAAAAAAAGAAAAATAGTTTTACTGTTAAGTAATTTTACACAACCATCGATTTTTTAACAGTTTGAACCAAAACCAAAACCAAAACAATCATATTTGTTCAATCCTAAACCAAAACCGTCAGTTTGGTTCGCCAATTTTTTCAGTTTGAATTACTAATTTCAGGTTCGATCACCAGTTTGAACAGTTTTTTTGTCCACCCCTAGTTTTTGAAACTGAAAAGTTTATTTTGTCTAAGGGTGGAATGTATATGGGTACTAGTGATGTATCCAATGGGTTGTGAAAATTTAATGAAATTTCTTATAAGTGAAATGCAATTAATATTAATAAGAACAATGTTTCTTCTGCTTAGATCATTGAACCATTTAATTTATGCCACAATAGACTTGGACATATTAATTTGACATTTTGTATAGATTAATTAATTTAGAACATATCATTTCATTCCAAATTGATTATAAACATAAATATGAAATCTGTTGTAAAATAAAATTAGTGAGGTCTTCATTCCAAATAGTGGCAAGAAATACAGAATCGTTTGATATTATACATAATGATATTTGTGACTTAAAGTTTATTCAAACTAGGGGGGTAATAAATAATTTATTTCTTTCATTGACGTCAGTATAAAATATTGTTATGTATATTTGCTTAAAATCAAAGACGATGTTATAGATAAATTTGTTCTCTATAAGTAAGAAGTTGAAAACCAACTTAATAAAAAGCTTAAAGTGGTTAGAAGTGATCATGATAGTGAATATGTTGAACCATTTGGCAAGTTTTGCTCCCAATATGGAATTATTCACGAGCTAACACCACCATATCTCCTCAATCGAATGGAGTAGCAGACTGTAAGAATCGTACCTTGAAAGAAATGATGAACAACTCAAGATTGCCACAAACTATGTGTGGGGGGGTTGTTTTATCAGCTAAGCACCTTTTAAATAAAGTGTCTCGCAAGAAATCAGATAAAACATGAGTTATGGAAAGGAAGAAAGTTTTCCTATAATTATTTGAAAGTGTGGGTTGTCTTGCTATGGTAATGGCTCCATTATTAAAGAAAATGAAAATAAGTCCAGATACAGTTGATTGCATTTTCACAGTAATGCGTATCGATTTCTTGTTTATGAATCCAAAAATCTCCAGATTCATAATAACACCATCATGGAATCTAAGAATGCTTCATTCTTTGAAAAATTATTTTCATATAAGGAAAACGATGGTAGATGTAGACTCAAATGGAATCCAAAACCGTTGATAAAAACATTCAAGGCCTTCAGCAAGAAGTTGAGGTTGCAGTTGAGGAAGATGAAGAGGTGGAGCCTAGAATTAGTAAAAGAGCAAGGGTAGAAAAATCTGTTGGACCAGATTTTCTAACATATATAATGTAGGTTGAACCTCAGACCTATAAAGAAGTCGTAAGCTCAATGGAAAGCCCTTTATGAAAAGAAGTTACGAGGAGTGAAATTGACTCCATTTTGCATAATCGTACGTCGGAATTAGTTGACCTTTCTCCTGGAACGAAACCACTAAGATCTAAATGGATTTTCAAACATAAAATGAAAGTGGATGGAATAATTGATAAGTATAAGGCTAGATTAGTTATAAAAGGTTATAGGCAAAAGGAATGTCTTGATTAATTGCCACTTCGAGAAATCTTGAAGTACATCAAATGGATATTAAGCCAACTTTGTTTAAACGAAGAATTGGATGAAAAGATCTACATGGAACAACTTGAAGGTTGTATAGCTCCTGGCCAGGAAAGAAAAATCTGTAAATTGGTAAAGTATTTATATGGATCAAAATAAGTGCCAAAACAATGGCATAAAAAGTTTGATGATGCCATGATGGCTAACGATTGTCAAATAAATGAGTGTGACAAATGTATTTATGTCAAAACTATGAACGAAGGATATGTCATTATATGTTGGTATGTTGATCGCATACTCATTATTGGAAGTAATGACAAGATGGTAAAGAGTACCAAGAACATGTAAAACTCACGGTCTAATGTGATAAGACTCACATATGTGATTTTGGGCATGCAAATCAAATGGTCACCTAATTGTCTCATCTTGACTCAACCAGACTACATGGACATGATACTTGGAAAGTTCAGCAAGGATGATTCCGGTAATGTTAGAACTCCAATCGACATTAGCCAATATTTATCCAAAAATAAAGCTGAAAGAGTTGACTAATTAGAATACGCAAGAATAATAGGCAGATTAATGTATCTTACGAGTTGTACAAGACCTACACTTTAAGCATAGACAAATGTAATGAAAGGGAGAACCATTAGAGAGCCATCGTAAGAATACTTAGATACTCACAGTACACTCGTGATTACGAATTGCACTATACGAGATAACATATTGTGTTAAAAGGATTCTCTGATGCAAGTTGGATATCTGATATATAAAAAAAATTCAAAGGCACAAATGCATACGTGTTTACTCTAGCAGGAGGAGCAGTATCCTGGAAATGCTCAAGACAAATTATCATAACCAGATCCATTATGAAGTCTAAGTTTATAGCCTTGGATAAAACCGAAGAAGCCAAGTGGCTACAAAACTTCTTGGAGGATATTCATGTATGGCTAAAGCATGTGCCCAAAATTTGTATACATTGTGATAACCAAGCAGTGATTAACAGAGGATAAAACGTTATGTATAACTGTAAAAATCGACACATGCATAATCGGTAAAACATCATTAGATAATTGATGTCAACGGGTGTCATCTCTATTGATTTGTAAGGTCAAAGGATAATACCACAGATTCACTAGTCAAAGGGTTAAATCGAGATCGACTTGAAAAGGCATCGAAATGAATGAGACTGAAGCCAATTAGAATTTAAGGTTTTATGTGAAGGAAAACACAACCTTATTGACTGGAGATCCCAAGATCTAGATTTAAAGGGACAGTTTAATTGCATAAACCTTGTAAAGTCAATGTGGGTGTCAACTCTAGTATATTCTTATGATGTAAACAATGATATAAAACGGAAAAGGTTAACTCATGCTTAATGATTATTTGTGCGTCAGAAGTCTGAACAAAAGTGATCACTTATATGAAAGTAAAGGAGGTTACTTCAAATGAGACTAATAGGGCATAGTTATCTTAAACTCTTGCAAAATCAAGAGATGTTCACGATGAACATAATCATGAAAACCAAAATCGTATATGTTGGTATTTGTGTGAGGTATCTCGATTACACAAACGGCAGAACAGTCAAGGACATCACTTCTACTATTTAGGCAGTAAAGTAAATGTACTCTCACAAGGGAATTTTTAAGAATTGTTGTCTACCTATCGTATGCAAATATCGATTGTAGAGAGTTATCACCACATCAAATTCATTTCGCCTCCAATTTCATTTTATGGGAGATTGTTAGAAAAATGAAAGTGAATTTTCTTTTACTTGGCCTTTCAAGCTATGTAATTGTTATTTGACATTTGAAGGTTGTTCTTGATAATTAATTAAGTGTTCCTTAATTAAATAAGTGTCCCTTATTATTAAGCAAGCATTAGTAAATGGAAAATGAGATTTTTCCTACTTTTTCATTATGCCTATATTATAGGCTTCATCTTCTTCTTTATGTAGAAGAAATATAAAATTAAGCTCTCAAAAATTGTCTACATAATTTTTTTTTCTCCTCTTTATCTTCTATCATGTCTTTGTTTTGGTGATAATTCTCTATACACACAGTAGAGTTCGATCAAGTTCATCGTTATATTTCGGAAGACGATTGCTCTATAACAGGCAAATTCTATTTTAAGAAATTTTCCAGTATAGGTCTCATCGTTTTCCTCCATTTATATTTATTTCAAATACAATGTTGCAAATATTCTATAACTCTAATTATTTTATTGTAATTCATATTATTAAAGCAATTATTTTGCTCGTTTTTCCTTTTGAACAGGACGGATGTAGGGGGTCAAAGGGGCATTCCCCTCCCCCTCCCTTCATCTCATTAAAAAAAAAGTTAAATCCAAAAATAAGGGTTAAAGTACAAAAATACCCCTAATGTTTTGGGTCAGGAGCAATTTTATCTCTAACGTCTAAAATTGTACAATTTTATCCCTAATGTTGGAAGCCAAGAGCAATTTTACCCCTAACGTTGATAAAGTGGGTCAATTTGAGAAATAATTCATCAAACTGTCTTTTCAGTCATGAATAATAGTGTCTGAAATTGATCCAATTTATCAACGTTAGAGGTAAAATTGGTGTAAAATTACAAAATTGATATGCAATTGGTGCAAAATAAAGAAAAAAATGACTGTATTTTATAATAGTGTCTGAAATTGATCCAATTTATCAACGTTAGGGATAAAATTGCTTTTGGCTACAAACATTAGGGGTAAAATTGCACCATTTTAGATGTTAGGGGTAAAATTGCACCTGACTCAAAACGTTAGGGATATTTGATGCGTAACAACCCGAGAATCCCGGAAATGGATGATTACGAGTCGGAAACATTATAATTTACGTTTTTATCAAAAAAAATCATGAAAATAATGCATGACAATTGAACGATTTTTCATTTTTCGTCACCAAAAATTGAACAATTTTGCATTTTTTGACATAAAAAATTGAACAATTTTACATTTTTTGTCTAAAATTTTTCACGTAGAATTTTGCCCCCCCGCTCCCTCAAATCCTGGATTCGCCACTGCTTTTGAATTGATATTACCCAACATAATTCACTTAGAAAGTTTATAAAGTTAGTCAATTCATCATAGTTTAGTTAGATGTGATTTGTTCATTCCCAACACTATTGTTATTCTTTAAAATCCTTTTACAACCGGTCTTTACACAGACCTTCCACTCTAACGTGGATCCACTGGACCAGATTGTCACAATTATATATAAAGAAACATAACTAGTCACTAAATTCAACTATTGATTAACTTAAACTCATATGCAAAATTTCAAATATATAGAGATCATCCAAAACAATATGAAAACACACAGATATGATTGAACCCAAAAATCAAACAGCAGCCAAAGTATTCTGTCCAGAACCTCTTTGGCATTGGAGCTTAGTCCACCATTTCTTCCCATCAGTGCAAACTTTCCTAGCCTTATTTGATATCCAAAGGCATAGCCTAAATATATGAACTACACTAACCACAACAACACTACCTAACCAAATCAACAATGCAAACCTCTTAATCCATTTGAGTTGGTTAAGAATATTATCAGGAGTTACCATATCCATGGACACTAAATAGGTAAGTGCCATGAACACGACCGTAGTACTCATCGCCACCGTTAGAAACCACGTTACGAACTTGTTACCGAGCGGAAATCCACTGATTATCAGGAAGATAACAACAAGAGATGCAACAAAAGATATACTGTTGTATGTCATGAAAAGAGCATGATCCTTTGGAAGTGCATGCCCGAAAACTGCTGTTCCAGCTAAACATACATTTGTGGAATTGCAATGAGAAGAAGTTCTATCATCTTGTTGCCAGACGCCTCCGGGCGGACTCATTGATGCCTGGAAAGTTATTGTAGCTATTAATGCAGCTACTGTCATCAACGTTCCTCGAGTTTCCTCCATCCAGTTTTCTTGGAGTTGTACATATCTCTTGTATTTGTCAAACAATTCTTTTCTTCTTGACACCGGCCTTTTCGAAATGGCAGCAGGAGGTACTAGTGTTTCAACCATTTTCGTCTTGTCGTTTCGCCTTTCACTTCCTCTGCCTCCGCCTCCAACTCCGGCTCTGATCAGAGTTTCTTTGATCTCGAGATTTTTGAAGTCTTTGTGGCTCCTCTCCAAGATATCCAAGGCTGTGAATTCCATACTGTTCAAGTTGTCTACTCCTGCTCTTATTCTAGGAATTGAGACCAAGAATCTAATAGTCTTTAACAAAAAAAAATCTAAAATTAAGTAACGAAATCTGCAACCTTTACGACAAGGTATGATAGAACTATTACCTCTACTTGTTTCAGCATGACAGCAATATGCAAAATGGTGTTACCATCTCGATTTCCTCCTTTGATAATCCGATCATCATCGACAATTTTCACCAGCAACTCCAAAGCCTCCAAATTGTTATAGCTAACACATAAGTGAAAAACAGTTTCTCCATCTAGCAGCACTGAAGAAGACTCAGGACATGCACTTACCAGTTCATGAATAGTCTCTACATTGCCTCTCATGGCAGCTAAGTGGAGAGGAACCCGTCCCCCTTGATCGCGAATCAAGCAAACATCGGTATTTATACTCAGCAAAGCCTTGACAACCTCGGTATGGCCCTCTGCAGAAGCCAAATGAAGAGGAGAGCGTCTGAAAGAGTCGAGCTTCGCTGACATTTTAGGATAAAGACGAAGAAGTGCTATGCTGAAGTCAAGGTGGCCGAGAAGAGAAGATATGTGTAAGGGTGTTTCGACGAAAGAAGTGAGTGAAACTCGGCTAAGAATAAGTTTGTCTTTCTGGGTTAATGTGTTTAAGGTTACTACACAACCCCTTGTTGCTGCTTCATAAAGCGTTTCCATATCTTCATTAGATATTTTCTCCATATTTGATTCCTTAATCAGTGAGAAAATATCCTTTCTGTAGATTTGTATATATGCACAAATTAAAGCTAATCAAAAGAATAATCCATTGATTACTGCTGCTATTCCTTGCTAATAGTGCAATCAAAGCAGCAACTAATCCTGACTTTTACCTATCAAAACTTTAATAGCTTCTTTTCTTTGCCTGCAAGGTTTCAATTAATATATTTTATCCAGCTGAGTAATTCTGAGCCCAAGTAAAATAAGTCCAGAGAGCTATGTTGTACCGACACGAAAACGGACTCGGATACCGGAAATCGTTATTTTAAAACATAGCTTTCAAACGGAAATAGAAACCGAGGATATAAAATGCAAAAACACTACGAAAGAGTAGTGTCCGTCAACATAGATCCTGAGGCATTCATAGGCTAAAATAATAAATCAAGTAAAAGATGGAAAACTCAGCAGCATTCTCTGCAAAATATGAAAAATAAGATATTATACTAATTGATAAGCAAAAGGGTACAAGTTAAAAATTTAGCCCTATGATTATTGGAGGAAAACGCATTTAGCCTTCACGTGCAAAGCATAACAATCTGAAGTCTAACGTTTACCGGATGGTGCAATTTCAAGCCTCAATAACGAAAGATGAATTTTTTCTTCATTAGCAAAAGATGTACAATTTCAAACATCACTGAGTAGCTAGAACGCTGAAGGGAGCCATAATATGAAATTGCACATCGTTAACGAGACTTGAAATTGCACGGATCTGATAACGTTAGACTTAAAATTGCACTTTTTATACGTGGAGGCTAAATCCGCTCTCCTCGAATAATCATTGGCTAGATTTTACTTTATCTCTAAGCAAAATAAGGGGAAATGTCAGCCATAAAGAAGAGATTTCCTATTAAAACCAGAAGAAATTTAGATGTTTCCAATCAACCAAGGGATGAAATCTAAACTACAACTACACATGTAACAGAAACTGAGAGCTACCAGATGAAAATACTAATTTAAACACTTGCACTACCCATCAATACATTAGGCTAAAAATCGGAGAAATAAACAAACAACAAGACCTAGAAGCGCACAGTAAATGAGATTACAAAGGCAGGGATTCACGGCTGCAACCGACATTTCAAGGGCGTGCTCTCTTGTTGCTGCAGGATGGGCACTTGTAATGCTTAATATGCTCGGCTCTAGCAGGGGTGATCTTTACGCACTTGCCATGGAACCACTTCTCGCAATTATCGCAGCAAATCCAGAATTCATCAGTTGCATAGTTCTCACCACAGGCACCACATAATGCATCTCCATGCTCATCTTCTTCCTCTTCTTCGTCCTCCTCATCTAAGCCCTCATCTTCATCCTTCGGCAGTGGCACTTTTGAAATCTTCACAGGAGATTCCCGCTGCTTGTCAACCAAAAATTACAAGAGCAAGAATTAACAGCAGCCAACCAGTTCTGTATATTCAGCCAAATAATGACCTAAAGACATCACATAAATTTGCTACTGGCGTCCAATTTTGAGGACACTGGAAAAAGAAGACTATTGCATATATAGAATTTAAAGCAAAAAAACGAATGCAGGAAGACTTCACGCACCACACGACACATTAACATGCCAAACATTGGCCTGTGTATGATATTTGAAATATATACTGGCTTGACTGAACAAACAGGCACTTTGGTCTAATTTAACAAACACGCAAGTTTAATCCATTTTTTACTAAAGGATAATGACATTCTAAAGTTAATGAAGGTTTAATTAGTTAAAACAACCTCTTTTAGAACAAAGCAGTTTAAATTGATTTGTTCTTTCCCAGTATTGATCGAAACTGTTCAGTGTTACTGTTTCACAAATGCAAATGGGTTGAAAACGGGAAGCCTTTGGGGAAAAAGAAAAAGGGTTTTGGCAGAACAATACGAAACTGAAGCAAACTATTAGATTAAAATACAGAGAGAGCCTTCTTTTACCACTTTAGCATTTGGCTTGGATTTGTTGTTGTTACTGTGATTGGAGACAGATGACTTCTCTTTCACTGGTTTCTTTGCAGTGCCGGTCACAATTTCAAAGATTGTTGGAAGATCATTAATCATATTAAAGAGCCGCTTCCTGCACAAAAAATTAAGAAGATGTTGTAGATCGATATTTGAAATAATACTTCAAAATTAAAGTGATGAGACTGTGTTTTATACATATTTAGTTATAGAGGGTTTCTCCAGGATATGTTCCATAATTAACTAAAGCAGTAGCAGATATATCTGCACTACATCATACATGCAGGTGTATGATGATATTAAACCAATCAAGCCATTTGCCCATGTGAGCTTATCCCCGAGTAGATTTCTGACTGCTACCAAATTCTATCAGTTACTAAGCATGTATGCAAAAGGTTCTCGTACAGTTAAGGATGTACTGTTGCCAGATACTAACATTTCAGCAATTCCAAGGCATATGCAAGCAGATATTATAGCAGCACCATAGTTATCAAAGGTGCAAAGGGGTCCAAGAGCCTTGGCACAAGGCTCATTAAAAGAATAAAAATATATAAAACAGTAAATGATAGCATTTATCAAGGCACAGGCGAGCGCCTGTGCAAACACAAGGCTTACGAAAAGAATCGAATATATAAAACCATAAATGATAGATTTTAAAGTATCAGAAATGATAAATTCCAAAATCAAAATACAATAAATACTAAATCGTGACAATATAAAGACACATCATGAATTCTAACATGTAATAAATCTCATATTCTAAAGTTCAAGTGTTCAACTAAATAGTAAATCCTAAGTTGACTCATAGCTACTTATCATCAAAAGTCTCCAAATTCATCAATGATCACTCATCACCATCACTCTCCCCATCTCCAACATCATCAAATTCTTTTTCAAGGACCTGATCCTCATCATACTCATCTACAAAGTCAGTTTCTATCTCTCTTTATCTCATTTCGGTGTTGTTCCTTCGAAGTATATCTTCTTTCTTGTTTTGTTGTTTATTTTGAGCACTAGATGTGTCTAATCCCAACTGTGGAGATTAAACATATATCTAACTCTTTAAAACGCTAAAAAAATACATGTGACAAATAGGCGCACCGCACCATGGGATATCTCCTATAACCACACCACACCATGGCACATCTCCTATAACCATAGCTAGGTGAACATAGGTGCGCCTTGGCGATCGCCCATAATTGTTAAAGGCGCAAGGCGCACTAACGCACGCCTGAGGAACACGAAGCGGAGAAATAAATAAATAAATATATACACACACACTCTATTACTAGTTAAAGCATATCAATATTTGATATCAATATCACTAGTCCTCTATTACTAGTTAAAGCATAAACCAGAAAAACACACAAACAAGACAACGTAAAAACATAATACTAAATATCAAAAACACAAGTTAATTCATACTTCATAGAGACGTTAACATATGAAAATATAACGTCTTAACCTAAATACCTAACAAATGCTACTAAACTAATAACCATTCATTGTCAATCAAAAAGAACACACAAAAAATAAAAAATAAAAAATAAAAACTAATTCCAGGCTGCAAATTCTCTTCTGGTTCTTCTGTGTGTCACATTTTCCTCTGTTTGTGTGTCCCAGTTTCTGTTTGAGTGGAGATTATTTATTACGTGAACGTGACTCTGCTTTTTTTTAGTAAAAATTGAAAGCTAGAACTAAAAGGATCCTGGATACCCCAACCAGTTTGCACCCCAGGAGACCAAAAAGAACTAGGACCAAAATATTATTAAAATGAAAATTAAAAAATACAAAGAACGAAAAAAATGGAACGAATACAACCCGGTAATCTCTGCCTTATGATGATAAGGGTCATGATAGGAACGAACGCATAGTGGCCCCTGTCCAGGAATTAAACGGATCCCATGATCATGAAGTCTAGGGGGAGCACGACTTAAAGGTTCTTGAAAGACAATAAAAATTTGCCCAATAAGCCATCAAGGCTAGCCTGTTCCATAGGAGATAACCTCGGAGTGACATATCCAAGTCATTGTTTCTCCTCTCCCAACATGTGCAAAATCATAACTGAATCTTTGGATTGAGTTAACCACTTCTTCAAACATGAATTTTGCTCCAAACTCTGTTTGGTGTTGCCTTGCAAAATAATTTCCTTGCCCTAAGATGTGAAACGCATATAATGGAGGTCCCAATGGTGTGTAACCTCTCCTAGAGTCTTTGACCATTCTATGTCCAGAACCATATCCAAACTGCCCATGTCGAAAACCGAAGCCTCTACCAATCGGAAGTGTAAAACATTTTTCCGAAATCCAAACTCGGTGTCCATCTCCCAATTTGATAGTCAACCCTAAGAATTTGGTAGCACGAATACCAAGAGCTATAGCCAGTTTCCTGGATAGGAAATTATGAGTGGCGCCACTACAACAACAACAAAGCCTTAGTCCCGAAATGATTCGGGGTTGGCTAACATGAACCATCATATAAAATTGTGCAATCAAGTCGTGTCAGCGACACAAATTCTCTCCCTCCACTCTGTCCTATCCACTAACATATTCTCCTCAATCCCCTAATAAACTCATATCACTCTCGATCACCCTCCTCCAAGTTTGCTTAGGTCTACCCCTACCCCTCACCACTACATCCCTTTGCCACTCTTCAGTCCTCCTAACCGGCGCATCAAGCGCTCTTCGTCTTACATGGTCAAACCACCTTAGTCGGTTTTCCCTCATTTTATTCTCAATAGATGTAACCCCTACTTTTGTCCTAATTATTTCATTACCCACCCTATCCTTTCTTGTATGACCACACATCCATCTCAACATATGCATCTCCGCCACCGACATCTTATGAATGTGACAGTATTTCACTGCCCAACACTCCGTACCATATAACAATGCTAGTCTGATTGCCGTGCGGTAGAATTTTCTCTTCAACCTATTAGGCATGCCGGGGTCACAAAGGAAACTCATAGCACTCTTCCACTTTGCCCAACCAGATTTAATCCTATGAGCAACATCCCCATCTACTTCTCCATCTGTTTGGATAATAGATCCTAAATACCGGAAGCACTCCGAGGCCTGAACAACTCTCCCATCTAGGGTGATTGTCCCTGCCTCCCTACTCCTATCGTTGCTAAACTTACACTCCAAATATTTTGTCTTACTTCGGCTCAGCTTAAAGCCTCTAGATTCTAAAGTTTGTCTCCATAGTTCCAACTTTCTCTCCATACCTTCTTTCGTCTCCTCAAACAACACAATATCATCTGCAAACAACATGCACCATGGTATACCATCTTGAAGTGAACTCGTTATTTCATTCATAACGATGGCAAAAAAAAAAATGGGCTTAGTGCAGAACCTTGATGCACTCCAATCGTAATAGGGAACTCTTCAGTCTTCCCAACACTGGTGCGTACACTCGTGCATGCTCCCTCATACATGTCCTTTATGATGTCAATATATTTCCGCGAAATGTCTTTCCTTATTAAGGCCCACCAAAGTACTTCTCTTGGTACCTTATCATATGCCTTCTCCAAGTCAATGAAAACCATATGCAAATCTTTCTTCTTATTTCGATAGTGCCCCATTAATTGTCTCATTAGATGGATGGCTTCCATAGTTGATCTTCCCGGCATAAAGCCAAACTGGTTTTCGAGATCTTCACTGTCCTCCTTACCCTTTGTTCGATCACTCGCTCCCAAAGTTTCACAGTGTGACTCATTAATTTGATTCCTCGATAGTTGGCACAATCTTGGACATCACCTTTGTTCTTATACAAAGGGATTAGGATACTTTTCCTCCATTCTGATGGCATCTTATTGTGTCTCCAAATTTTGTTGAAGAATGTCGTCAACCATTCGATTCCTCTCTCTCCCAAACATCTCCAAATCTCAATAGGGATGCCATCAGGTCCTACTGTTTTCTTCCGTCTCATTTTATTTAATGCCATTTTGACTTCACCCTTTTGAATTCTCCGCATGCAGCCACGATTTATCATATCGTGAGGGATACTTATATCTCCAACATCTTGTCCGCGATCTCCATTAAATAAGTCATCAAAATAGGACCTCCATCGTTCCTTGATATCCTTATCTCCAACTAGGACTTTTTGGTCCACATCCTTCACATATTTAACTTTTCCGAGATCTCGCGTCTTCCTATCTCTCATCCGAGCAATTCTATATATGTCTCTTTCCCCTTCCTTCGTATCCAACCTTGTATATAGATCCCGATTCACTTTGCTCTAGCCTCTCGTAGTTCTCATCACTCCTGCATTTCCCCAATATTTTATAGGATTCTCACTTACTCTTTACTGCTTATCGTACTTCTTCTGTCCACCAAGATGTGTCCTTAACCGGTGGCATGCTACCTTTAGATTCCCCTAGAACTTCCTTCGCTACTTCCCTTATACTATGCTCCATCTTAGTCCATATCAAATCTATATCTAGATCCATATTATAAGTCCAAATATCTTTTTTGGCCATCCCATCCACAAATTTTTGTTGATTCTCCCCTTGCAGTTTCCACCACTTAATCATAGTCTCCACTTGTGGTGTTTGTTTTCTTATACATCTCCTACCTCGAAAATCAAGCACTACTACTCTATGTTGGGTTGTCGTACTCTCACTAGGGATCACCTTACAGCCAATATAACTCTTCCTCCAAGCACTCCTTACTAGGAAGAAGTCGATTTGGCTCGCATTACCGCCACTCCGATAAGTCACTAAGTGGGATGTTCTTTTCATAAACCATGTGTTCATGATACTCAAGTCATAGGCTGATGCGAATTCCAAAATATCATTTCCTGCTTCATTTTTATCTCCAAAACCATGCCCTCCATGAACACTCTCAAACCCATCTCGCCTAGAACCCACGTGTCCATTGAGATCACCACCCAGTACCATCTTTTCATCCCTAGGAACCTGTTGCACCACTTCTTCCAAGTCCTCCCAAAAAAGCTTGTCTTATAAAGACATCTAACTAATCCTATTTGTGGCGCATATGCACTTATTATGACATTCACAACCTCATCCCCTATCACGAGCTTAACACTCATAATTCTATCGCTCTTTCTAGACACCGCTACTACATCATCAATATACTCCCGATCAATAAGAATACTTAATCCATTTCTACCCTTATCCTTTCCTAAGTACCAAAGCTTATAACCCCAAGGAGCTATCTCTCTAGCCTTAGCTCCAACCCACTTAGTTTCTTGTAGGCACATTATATTTATTCTCCTCCTCTTCATAACATCTACAATTTCAACTAATCTTCTTGTCAAAGAGCCTATGTTCCATGTCCCAAACTGTAACCTACTACCCCTACCCCTACCATTACCGTTACCCTAGACTAGCTTATTTACTCGCAGCCCTTGCATATTTGACACCACCCCCGGGTCCTGGGGTGGCGCGCCGCTTCGGGGCAACGACCTAGCAACCCTTGCACGTTTTTCGCTACACCCGGGTCTAGGAAGTGCAACGCGCCACTGAGTAGGGAACGCCCCCACGATATTCATATTCTGGTTCATGTCCTAAGATGTGGCTAAATTTTACGCTAGCCGCCACAAACCTACCGCAACCCTCCTCCTATGAGTGGCGCCACTATCAACAAGAATTTTGATTGGAATCCCCTTCCGTTCCCCATTTAATTTCAGAGTTCGAGATTGAGAGTCACAAAAAATAACCATGCTTGAGAATTCCAAAATTTTGCACCCACCATTGTCTACGGGGGTGGGTTCTGTTTCTTCCTCCTCAATCCAAAGAATTTCACCTTCATCTAAAAGAGCTTCGTCATCCGCCAACCAGAGTACTCGCGTCTTGCCTTCTGGGCACTTATGAACAGGTCCAAAAGCTTAACCACATCTAGAGTAACGTCCATTCTTCTAGCGTTCTTCCCACTTTGTATGGGATAGATAACGAATACCGCGATTGCGAGGAAGAGAAGGAGAGGGGTGATTTAGGGCAAGAGAATCAGTATGTTGAAAGCATTGTGAACGGGGAGAAACAATTCCAAATGAAATGGTGCATTGAGGGCATTGAGTAGTAGGTTTAGAATCGGGTTTTGGGTTATAACATGTTTTCAAATTGGAGCAATTTAAATGAGAAGAACTCAAAGGGATACAAAAATGCCTCCACGTCTTTAGCAACATAAATGACTGGTAGACACAATTCCGGCCGGTGAGGACATACTCGGCGCTTGATTTCGTCTTGCAATCTGCTCAAAATAACCCAAAGCCTGTCGTTTGGTCATCGTGGTACCAATGAAATAAGATACTCGAAATCATCTGTATGGTCCTAAATGAAGCCTCTCTATGGTGGAGAGTTGTTCATAAGGATTATGGAAATCCAGTCTACTAATCGTTGAAGGAACTTGACAGTGTCAAAGAATCGTGAACCTCTCGAGCCAAAGCAAACCAGTGTGGTTGAGCCACACCACACATGCTCAGTTTGGCTAATCGGAGTTGCATTTCCAATGGAGTTTCATGAATTTTGAAATAGGTCTTCACCTTAGAAATCCATCCACGGGGATCGTACCCATTGAATTCTAGTAACCTGGTCTTCTTAGCAGCTAAATGGAGTTCATAATTACCATTTTGGTAACCTTAGATTATTGCATATTTGATGTCCTTCGTATCATTATGTAAATCATGTACATCGTTCTGCAAATCTTGAATCTATTCCTCACGAGAATCCAATCGGACTTGGGTTCGTGTTTCCATGACTGGATCAACTCTTCTTTTTCAACGAATCCGACGGGTCGGACCAATGATGGAAATCCTCAAACAAATATAGAATTAAGAAACAGAATATATAAGTGAGAATGAAAATAAAAAAAGCAAACTCGAGTTGCTTGTATTGATTGAAAGATAGAAATAAGAACAAGATAGAAAACAAGATGCATGGCAGCACCTCCCAAGGAAATCCTCCCTCTCTCACTAAGAGACAAAATATAATAATAAGACTTGCATAAACTTTCATACCTCACGCACACCCTTATAACAACCCAGCCCTATTCCCTAGGTTTGAAACTAACTTATGCCACATCACCACTCCCAACCGTCCTCTTCCTTCTAGAATAAACATGTAATCTCTTAGGCCATTTGCTGATAGTAATTCTCTATCACATAAGGCACGCCTTTAACAACTATGGGCGTGCCTTTAACGGCTCTGAGGAGCACAACTCAGACTAGCAAGTTTTATCCCCAAATGATGAAGGCAGCATGAAGAATAAACTATAAAGTGATTGACTAATCAGAAATAGCGGATATATTATTAGCCAAACAACATTCAATCAGATAACAAGTTTTATGTAAATAATTTTACAAGTTGAAAAGCTAACCAGCATACAGAAAAATCAAAAGTTAGCTGCAGCAAGACGTTCCCTGATTAACTATTGAGCCCAAACAGTGTATAATTGATTATTGTAATCAGAGCATAACTAATTAACTGAGAGTCAATATACCTGTCAGTTTTATCAAATCCAAATCTGGAACCAAAATAGAAGGCCACAGAAAGCAGCCAAGCATCACTATGAACAGCAACTAAGGATATCCAGTCCTTTTCTTGCATGCCATCTCTTGCAAAGTTAATACCAAGCGCAGGCTCCGGAAGCTCTGGAGGCACTTCTTCAGCAGGTAAATTAACTTCCCATTGCTCACTGGGAAAGCCATACAAGCATAGATTCTCCTTCTCTGAATATAGAAGACCACAATAACAACTATTAAAGGTTACATTTTTTTAAAAGCAGATATATTCATACTGTAAAAACCAATCACATACTTGTAGTGGTTATAATTATGGAAAACAAACTTGGATGTAAAAGCAATGTAAATCTAATTAATTTATTATCAAAGATGTTTATTCAGATGTATTATCTGAATGCAAAAGAGCTGGATCAAATGAAATCTAAAAGTTGCAAGTTCCTAAAACGAAGTTATGTAGCATGTTTGCTGTCACTTTCTGCTGTAATCAAGAAGTCAAAGCAACTACACAAAGTTATGTAGCATGTTTATTGTGGCTTTCTGCTGTAATCAAGAAGTCAAAGCAACTACACAAAGTTATGTAGCATGTTTATTGTCGCTTTCTGCTGTAATCAAGAAGTCAAAGCAACTACTTTGGTCATTCGCTTTCTTACCAAAATCTGAAACAAGTCAAACAACTAACTTCCACCCTTATGCAGCAACAATTTGTTGCAAGAATTCCAGTATATTTTCTTTCTTCTCCAACAAAATATCTATCATCTGATACTCTTCATTCTACACCCAGTGTCAATTCCAACTAACTTTACCAAAAAGACTAAAAAGTTCTATTGCAATTCAGAATGGAAGCTATCCAACATAGACCCATTTTTTTAATTACATGTTCTCTTGTCCAAACTGACTAGATTGTGATGTATGAGTTTAAGCCTCGGAAAAAATATATCAATCCTCTAATGTAGTTAGTAATCCTTTTTGACAAATTAACAGAACAAGTTGACAATACAACAACAACAACAACAACAAAGCCTTAGTCCCGAAATGATTCGGGGTCGGCTAACATGAACCATCATATAAAACCGTGAAAATCAAGTCGTGTCAGCGACACAGATTCGCTCCCTCCACTCCGTCCTATCCACTACCATATTTTCCTCAATTCCCAATAAACTCATATCACTCTCGATCACCCTCCTCCAAGTTTGCTTAGGTCTTCCCCTACCCCTCACCACTACATCCCTTTGCCACTCTTCGGTTCTCCTAACCGGCGCATCAAGCGCTCTGCGTCTCACATGGCCAAACCACCTTAGTCGGTTTTCTCTCATTTTATTCTCAATAGATGTAACCCCTACTTTTGTCCTAATTATTTCATTACGCACCCGGTCCTTTCTCGTGTGACCACACATCCATCTCAACATACGCATCTCCGCCACCGACATCTTATGGATGTGGCAGTGTTTCACTGCCCAACACTCCGTACCATATAACAATGTTGGTCTAATTGCCGTCCGGTAGAATTTTCCCTTCAATCTATTAGGCATGCCGGGATCACAAAGGAAACCCGTAGCACTCTTCCACTTCGACCAACCAGCTTTAATCCTATGGGCAACATCTCCATCTACTTCTCCATCCGTTTGGATAATAGATCCTAAATACCGGAAGCAATCCGAGGCCTGAACAACTCTCCCATCTAGGGTGATTGTCCCTGCCTCCCTACTCCTACGGCCGCTAAACTTACACTCCAAATATTCTGTCTTACTTCGACTCAACTTAAAGCCTCTAGATTCTAGAGTTTGCCTCCATAGTTCCAACTTCATCTCCACTCCTTCTTTCGTCTCATCAACCAACACAATATCATCTGCAAACAGCATGCACCATGGTATACCATCTTGAAGTGATCTTGTTAGTTCATCCATAACGATGGCAAAAAGAAATGGGCTTAGTGCGGAACCTTGATGCACTCCAATCGTAATAGGAAACTCTTCAGTTTTCCCAACACTAGTACGTACACTCGTGCATACTCCCTCATACATGTCCTTTATGATGTCAATATATTTCCGCGAAATGCCTTTCCTTATCAAGGCCCACCAAAGTACTTCCCTTGGTACCTTATCATATGCTTTCTCCAAGTCAATGAAAACCATATGCAAGTCTTTCTTCTTATTTCGATAGTGCTCCATTAATTGTCTCATTAGATGGATGGCTTCCATAGTTGATCTTCCCGGCATAAAGCCAAACTGGTTTTCCGAGATCTTCACCGTCCTCCTTAGCCTTTGTTCAATCACTCGCTCCCAAAGTTTCATAGTGTGACTCATTAATTTGATTCCCCGATAGTTGGCACAATCTTGGACATCGCCTTTGTTCTTATACAAAGGGATTAAGGTACTTTTCCTCCATTCTGATGGCATCTTATTGTTTCTCCAAATTTTGTTGAAGAACGTCGTCAACCATTCGATTCCTCTTTCTCCCAAACATCTCCAAATCTCAATAGGGATGCCATCAGGTCCTACTGCTTTCTTCAACTTCATCTTACTTAATGCCATTTTGACTTCACCCTTTTGAATTCTCCGCAGGCATTCATGATTTATCATATCGTGATGGATACTTATATCTCCAACATCTTGTTGGCGATCTCCATTAAATAAGTCATCAAAATAGGACCTCCATCGTTCCTTGATATCCTTATCTCCAACTAGGACTTTCTGGTCCACATCCTTCACACATTTAACTTTTCCGAGATCTCGCGTCTTCCTATCTCTCATCCGAGCAATTCTATATATCTCTCTTTCCCCTTCTTTCGTATCCAATCTTGTATACAGATCCCGATTCACCTTTGCTCTAGCATCTCGTATGACCTTCTTTACTTCCCTTTTAGCCTCTTTGTATTTTTCGTAGTTCTCGTCACTCCTACATTTCCCCAATAGTTTATAGGATTCTCTCTTACTCTTTACTGCTTGTCGTACTTCTTCTGTCCACCAAGATGTGTCCTTACCCGGTGGCATGCTACCTTTAGATTCCCCTAGAACTTCCTTCGCTACTTCCCTTATACTATGCTCCATCTTATTCCATATCGAATCTATATCTGAATCCATATTGCAAGTCCAAATATCTTTTTTGGTCATCTCATCCACAAATTTTTGTTGATTCTCCCCTTGCAATTTCCACCACTTAATCTTAGTCTCTACTTGAGGTGTTTGTTTTCTTATACATTTCCTACTTCGAAAATCTAGCACCACTACTCTATGTTGGGTTGTCGTACTCTCACCAGGGATCACCTTACAATCAATATAACTCTTTCTCCAAGCACTCCTTACTAAGAAGAAGTCAATTTGGCTCGCATTACCGCCACTCCGATAAGTCACTAAGTGGGATGTTCTCTTCATAAACCATGTGTTCATGATACTCACGTCATAGGCTGATGCGAATTCCAAAATATCATTTCCTGCTTCATTCTTATCTCCAAAACCATACCCTCCATGAACACTCTCAAACCCATCTCGCCTAGAACCCACGTGTCCATTGAGATCACCCCCTAGTACCATTTTTTCATCCCTAGGAACCTGTTGCATCACTTCTCTAAGTCATCCCAAAAAGCTTGTCTTATAGACACATCTAATCCTATTTGTGGCGCATATGCACTAATGACATTCACAACCTCATCCCCTATCACTAGCTTAACACTCATAATTCTATCGCTCTTCCTAGACACCGCTACTACCTCATCAATATACTCCCTATCAATAAGAATACCTACTCCATTTCTACCCTTATCCTTTCCTGAGTACCAAAGCTTATAACCCCAAGGAGCTATCTCTCTAGCCTTGGCTCCAACCCACTTGGTTTCTTGTAGGCATAATATATTTATTCTCCTCCTCTTCATAACATCTACAATTTCAGCTAATCTTCCTGTCAAAGAACCTATGTTCCATGTCCCAAAGCGTAACTTACTACCCTTACCCCTACCCCTACCATTACCGTGGACTAGCTTATTTACCCGCAACCCTTGCATATTTGACACCACCCCCGGGTCCTGGGGTGGCGCGTCGCTTCGGGGCGACGACCTAGCAACCCTTGCACATTTATCACTACACCCGGGTCTAGGAAGTGCAGCGCGTCGCTGAGTAGGGAACGCCCCAACGGTATTTATATTATGGTTCATGTCATAAGATGTGGCTAAGTTTTACGCTGGCCGCCACAAACCTACCGCAACCCTCCTCCTTTGTCCGGGCTTGGGACCGGCTGTAAAGGCCACCAAGTGACCCTCAACAAGTTGACAATACAGATCAAAATAAATAAATCCCAAGGCAAGTATCACACCATATTATATGAAAGTTAAGATATAAACTACTTCAAGCAAAAAATCCCAACTGACCTGGGTCACACTGCTGGAAAAAATCTTCAACATCTGCAGCAACAAAAACAGACTCAAACATGAGAAGGTCAATGGCTTTGGCACCAATGAATGCTAAAATTTACAATTCCAAATTCGTTTCATCATTGTTACCGTTAAGAAAATATTCAAATTAAAAAGAAAAAAAAGAATGTGAAAGAGAAAAAGAGCAGCACTTGAAAGGAAAAAACAAATGAAATCTATATGTCTCCGATCTACAATCTTCCTCAATATAGCTCGACGACACTAACTTAAATCAGTTTATAATTTCCCGCAAAATTCACCTCTTTTTTCAATTTATTATCCTACTAACTGGATTTCTACACCAACAAACAGCGAACACCTTGTAAAATAACCTTCCATTCAAGCAACTCGAACACAACGAAGACAAATATAAAACAAACCGCAATTACGAGAGGTTTCCCGGAAATATATATAGAACAAAACCAGATTCTTCAAAGAAATAAACCGAAGTCAAATTCATCATTCTCCTCAAATCAATTAACGCGAGAACAAAGAAAACAAAATAAGCAACCTAAGAACACAAAAAAAAACCCACATACAGAGAAAAACTGTAAAACGAACCGAGGAGGTACGAAAAGCAGGAAATTCGAAGAAGTGAGTTAAAATATGGTTTACCAGTAGTGAGTGCTTTAATCAAACCAGCACGTCGGCCTTTAAAATCCCTGAAAACCTCTTCGACGGAGCGGGGATTGTACTGTACTCTTCCTCCCTCCATTGTTTTCTCCACTCTCACTCACTTTCTCTTGCTCTTGCTCTAGCTCTATTGAAATTTCAAAGAGGTTTTCTTTTTCTCTAATGAAAACTTACAAGTCAATCGAAATTCAATTTACCAATTTCGGCGTTTTTTCTTTCCTTTTTTTAATAAAGGAAAACAACCCAAAATCCATTAAATGAAAGTTTAATATTTATAGGAAAAAGTAAAAAATAAATGTTGTGATTTATGTAAGAAAATGAATATTATGTATTTACAAAGGATTTTTTTTTATGTTGTTTGTAAGAAAATAAAAACAAACTTTTCTACTAAAAATGTTGATAATAATAGTAAGAATTTTAAATTTTTTTAATTATTTAAAATGTTTTTTAGGTTAACCTCGTTAAAAATTCTTTTCTGAGAGAGATCTGAAAAAGAAAAAAGAATGTTAATTAATGTATTGGTTATTAAAAGCATTAAAATGTTATTAGACGTTAAGAGGAGTATAAATAAAGCAAGAACGAAAAAAAGGTTCATTTTTGTTGGAATATTTATTAAGTAGATAAATTTGTACAAATTTAACAAAAGCGTTTATCTTTTCTAGTTAAGGAAAACATAGATTTTGCATTGTGTTGGAATAAGTCACGTGATCAAACTAATTGCAGCGTAAGAAGATGTTAGTTGTTAATATTGGCACTAAAGTCTGTTAGACAAAGAAAATGTAATTAGTTGAGTTGAGAATAAAAATTGAATCAATCGTGTATAAATATATGAGATGTAACAATTACAAGACATTGAATAAAATATGATATATTCTCTCTTATATTCATATCTTCCATCTTATACCTATAGCAGTAACTACTGATTTTACATATCAATGTTTACTTAAGCTCATTTCAATAGCGAAAAACAGTTATTTACAACCTGCAGAGGGGAGATCTCAGAATTCAAAAGATCAAACTTCATAAACTCGGTATGGATCGGATGGAATTTAAATGGTAATCGAAATAGCAACATCAATCGCAAAAATACGAATCGAAATGATTTCTCATCAATGATTTTCTCGCAGTCAGAAAATCTTAGTTTAGTATTTATGAGTACACCTTTGAGTGTTAACAATTATCTTAATTGGAGAAGATGTATGATTCTAGTCATCAATAAAATTGATTTTATAATTTCTGATGTTGTACCTGAAATTGGAACTACTGAGTATATAAAATGGAAAAAGAAAGACAGTTTAATGATTTCATGGATCTTGAATTCAATTTCGAAAGATTTAATTGAACTATTCATATATGCTAGATCTGCTAAATCTTTATGAGATGATATATAAAATAAATGTTATGTATTTACAAAGAATTTTTAGTGGTTTAAAAGTTTGTGATTTCTGGAAGGAAATAAAACAAACTTTTTTACTAAAAATGTTGATAAAAAAAATAGTAAGAATTTTTTATTTTTTTTAATTATTAAAATGTCTTTTTTAAGTTAACCTCGTTAAAAATTCTTTTCCGAGAGAGATCTGAAAAAGAAAAAAGAGCGTTAATTAAGGCATTGCTCATAAAAAGCATTAAAATGTTCTTAGATGTTAAGAGGAGTATAAATAAAGTAAGAAAAAAAAGGTTCACTTTTGTTGGAATATTTGTTGAGTAGATAAATTTGTACAAATTTAATAAAAACGTTTGTCTTTTCTAACTCAGGAAAACTTAGATTTGCAGATTGTTCGAATAAGTCACGTGATCAAACTAATTGCAGCAGCTAAGAGTTGTTAATTGTTAATATTGGCGTGAAAGTTTGTTAGATAGAGATAGTGTAATTAGTTGAGCTGACAATATTCTGTTATGAATCAATTGTGTATAAATTCATGAAATGTAGCACTATCTAAATAACTTAAACTTAGGTGTACAGACTCAGTCTAACTAAGTCGATAAAGATCCCGGCCCACTAAATAAAAATACATACTATAACATGAATTAAGTTAAAAGGATATTAATTCATTTAGTGAAAGAAATAAAAGACCTACAATTAATCAACGTTAATTTTTCTATATCGCTCTTCCCCAACTTTTACTAAAAAAACTTTAATTTTTCTATGAAGATCTAAAAGGCACAATCCAACAATTTCTCATAGTCCTAAAAAAGGACAAGCTTAATGGCCAAAACTTCGTAGGCTCGAAGTTTGAGGATAGTCCTCATCCAAGAGCAAAATGAGTATTCCTTAATAGAGTCATCCCTAATCCACCAATCTGGAATGCAGCAACTATGGAAGCCTATGAGAAATAGAAAAAAGATTCTACAGATGTCACTTGTCTTATGCTTGCTACAATGGTCGGATTTCCAAAAGCAATTCATGAACCAATGGGCATTTGAAATAATGGCCAATCTCAAGAAGATGTTTTAAGAGCTTGCGCGTCAAGAATAGGTCTTAACAACCAAGGTCTAAATTCTTATAAGATGGCGTCTGGTGTTCCAATTAGCACTCATGTTCTCAAGATGAAAGGGTACATAAATAGACTTGAGAAGCTTGAGTTCCCTTAAAAGGGAACTGTCACACCCGATCCTAAACGGCATCGGATATGAACGGTAAAGAGGATAACGAACTTCTAACAGTAATAGAATAAAAATTATTTGGACTACCCAAAGTTTATTTAATTATTTGGCTTGAACTCGATAATTCTATCAAGCTTCCTACATATCCCGAGTCATCTTGCAATCTTTAAATCAGGAATCAAAGCCACGTAGTTCTAACAATTTTAGAGTAAACTATTTTTCATATATACTTGAATCTCCATAACTTAATTCAATTGATAAAATTATTAATGCCATTAGTCTTTCGAGTTAAATTATTCACGGTATATATTCAATTACATATTCTCATATATTTATATTCACCGGTATGTGTGCGTGTATATATATATATATATAATTTTGTAATGTTTTTATTTTATTTATAATACTTGCTATTCTCAAGTGATTAAACGAACTTATTTTACTCTATAGACAATTCTTAAACCAATTCAACTTAAGGTCCAAACATTTCTTTTTACCATACGACTTTAATTCAAGTCCAAACGTCTCTTTAACCCAAACCAAAATTTTACGTCTACACTACTCGTTATACCGGACAAACCCGATTCAAAATCATCGTCTTAATACGACTGGTAAATGAATCAAACTATAAATCTAATCCGACTATTTTTATCACTCAAATCATTTTTATCAACAAATTAACCCAAGATCTAACACGAGTCTTTTACCAAACGAACTGATTTAGACGTCTACACCACAACGAATCCATTTTTCTCAATTTTATCAAACAAAACCAATTTAAACATCCAAGTCTCAAACGACTCTTATTCAAAACCCACTCCAAGTCTAAGTCAACGACTCTGTCATCTTAAATTCACATATAAGTATAGTCAATAGATTCATTTGAACTATAATTTCACAATAAAAAGCAAGATCGTGAAAAACCTCAATTTTACAAAATTCATATATAACCCTAAGATATCAATTTCTGAAAATTCTTTGATTATATATATATATCTATATACATAAAACCCAAAATATAGTCGATAGTTACTTACCTTGGCTACTAATTGAAGAAAATACATCCGTTTAATTCTCCTTTAAATTTCCTCTAAGACGTTTTCCCTCTAAACACTTCCGAAACTCAAAAACTCTTCAGTTAGGATTTAGAACTATGCATAAGGATGTTATGGTTTAAATTTTGAGTGATTCGGACGGTCGAATCTCCGTAAATAAAAAAAACGATCGAAGAACGATGAAGAAGCAGAAAAGAAAAACAACACAAAAAGAAGAAGATCATCTCTCCCCCACCTCGCATGTTTAGGATATATATCCCAAATCTGGCGAATATCCGGTTTCGTCCTCCATCTTTATATAATCTTTTAAAATTTACCCCAAACTTTTAATTTACACATAAAACCATCGAATTAACTCCAAACTTTTCCTATAACACCAAATAAAAATCACACACCCAATAATTATAATATATATTAATATCAAGGTATAAATTCTAATATCAACTTATAAAAATTCGAAAATTTTGGACATAGACGTGACAGGAACTGGTTGTTGACACCATTTGTGGGTCCCTACTAGAAACTTACAATCAATTCATCTTGCATTATATTATGTCTTACAAGGAGAAGATTGTGGCTAAATTGCATGGGATGCTAAAGACAGCTGAATAGTTGATCAAGAACCTCACTCTGGTACTACTATTGCATAAGGGAAATGCTCCCCGATATAAGGGAAAGCACAAGGTGCATCCTAGGAAGGGTAACAAATGATCAAGATTCAATTTTTAAAATTGTGAAAGTTCAAGAGTTTAGTTGTGGGTTAGCCTAAAAAAGTTGGATTCTTTGAGTTGATTTAAGTTTTAGATGTCATTACTTAAGTTAGTTGCTTTCTGTAGTGAAGTTAGGGACCTATTTTTTTTCAATCCTTGAATTGAATAATCCGCTCAATCGTTTATTTTTAGAATTCAAAAAATCACATAACCATAAAATTAAGATGAAATACCAAAATAAACATTGTGGTTTGACCGATTGGTAAAAATAGTATTCGTGGTTTAAATCTTTTCAAATAGGGATATATGCTTTGTGAAATTTACAATTAAATGATCTATAAGTCAATTTTTCGATCAAATAATACTTGTAATTTAGTTAATTTGTAAAGTCAGATTTTGTATTTTCGATAATTTGCAAAGCCGGTCTTTTTAATTGCTTCAAATTACTCTCTTTTGGTAGTCATAACACTAATTTTATATGGAATGACTGAGTTTATAAACTGCACAAAGTATAAATCATTGTTTGTAAACTTATAAACCACATAGATTGTCTTTGCAAATCGGTCAAACCACAAATAAAAGTATGCACATGCCAACCACTTTCAGCTTATGATTAATATGAGCTTCAATGACCATTAGTTGCACTTATTCCTGCAAACACAAATTCCTCGTGCCAAAACTTTTTTTAATTATCATTTTAATTCCATTTATAAAAAGATACAAAGAGGTTTCAAAATGGATTATAATCCATCTATTGACTCGTTTAATCTGTTATGAAACAATTTAGGTTGATCCATTTATGAGCTGATCATAAACGAATTGACACATTTAATCCATATAATAAAAAGGTTGAATAGGTTTCTATTAGTATCAACCCATTCAATCCATTAATTTCTCCCAAACCTTCACTTTCATCCCTCTATTCAGATTTTTGAACTCTAGGCAACTGCCACCTCCCAAATATCAAATTCCCAATTTTTGAATTTAGTTTGGTATCTTCTCTAGACAACTATTAACAGCACCAAAACAACCTCTCTGACATCTCCGTTGTCCACCACCTCCGACATCTTCGCCCTTTGTGAGCGCCAATATCCACTTCTCTCCACCGCCAATAAGATGATTTCTAAGATGATTTCTCGTTTTGAAATCAAATTATGTCCAGGAAATGTTTGCAATTGAGAACATTGAAGTTGGGAAGTTCAATGCAAAGATGGCCAAGCTCCTTATTCGTCATCCAATGAGCTTCACATGGCGGCTATGGCTATATAAACATGGTAATTAAGAGATGTTACCTGAATTTTAGCTCTTCTCTTTCTTATTTATTCTTACTATTGTCACTTTTTAAACCAGACCCGTCTTTTAAAACAATGTTGTTTCAAGGTCGTACGCCTGTCCCGAAAAGGGCCATCATCGTACTATTTCGGTGATTACAAAAAAAGGAGTATATCCCCCCTCCCTTAGTGTCTTTCCACTTCCGTCGTTCAGGAACAAACACTTCGCCTAATTCTTTCTTTTGAATCCCGACCAATCTCTGCTCTTCACTTCTACTCTTCACCACCAACAAGATTATATCATACAATACCCATTTAGACATATCCATTTATTTGCCCGACAAATATTATGGATTAGTTAACATGAAAATATACAAAAGAAATGTAGAAAATATTTTACCCTTTAAAAATAAAACATTTTTCTAAATATTTTAAAATTGTATTCAGTACCATTTTTCTCTTCTTTTCTTCCTCCGGCCACCCTCATTTTTTTAATTCAAAATTCCACTTATCTTGTGAATATAATTTTCCTATAAATACAATTACATCTGTAATATAAATTTTTAAAAAATTAAAATGTTTTTGTCTACTATGCCACTCATCATAAATTTTAATAAAAATAATAATTTCATAAATTTTAATAAAAATCAAATTCTAGAATTCATCAATGTTATGAGGTTCATAAAGTTCTACCAATCCTACCATTTGTAATTGACAATAATGATTTTTTCGATCCTTTCATTTTCAATCATGATGTGAATACTAAAATTCCAGTGTCGTAGCTAAGCACTAAAAAATATTTTATTTTCTAATAAAAAAAATTCCACTATCTCATATTTTTCTAAAACAAATATTTTCCAGCAAACAAATGGAGCCTAAAATTGGTAATGGCTATTTCGAAAGAAAAATAGGTTAATTTCTATCAGCAACAATAAATACTAAACAGCTAACCACCACAACAACAAATAGTAACTAAACAACTACGAACAACAACGAATAGTAGATATAGATATGAATAGTTGAACAAAACCCTTTTACTAAATTCCCAACCCATAGTGGAACTTTTCCTTCTGGTAGTTTTTTTCACCTTCCTGGAATTCAACCTTTGTGGAAATCTTGCTGCAAGTTGGTGTTCTAATGGAGCGCCAATTGGAGGATATGTGGAAACGACTATCTCTGTCGGAAAAGGAAAAAGGGATCATTGATTTGGAAGAATCGGACTCGACGGAGAATAGAATCCCTAACCCAAAACGAAATGCGGTTCTATGTCGAATCTTGTCCAGAAAACCCTTAAATCTTCGATCAATACACAGTGCCCTCTCTAGAATGTGGAAGATTTCTAATAGCCTCAATCTCGAAGAAACCGGCAAAGGAACCTTCATGTGCATCTTTGAAAATCCACGCGACAAAGCCTGGGCATTGCGGAATGGTCCTTGGCAATACGACAGACAACTGATCCTAATGGCGGAAGTACAAGGTCATGAACAACCATCCAGCATCCAAATCAACCACTGTCTTTTCTGGGTAAGAATCTATGATCTTCCTTTAGATAGAAGAGATGAAAAATCTATTAAAATGGTTGCTAGCAAAATTGGTAGGGTTCTTATGATACAAGAAGAAGATATTGGCTCATTAGGGAGTAGTGTCAGAGTCGGGGTGGAGGTTGACATAAACGAAGCCCTAGTGCGTGGAACTTATATTCGGAATAGCTTAGGAACTGTATGTTGGGTGTTTTTCAGATATGAAAAATTACCCAATTTTTGTTACCTATGTGGTTTATTTGGGCATGTTGTGGATGATTGTGATAGTAAGGAAACAGAGGAAGTTGAAAAGAACTGGCCTTTTGCTCTGTCCCTTCGTGTATCTCCTATGAAGTTCAAGTCTTTTGGTTCCTGGAAAGGTATAGACAAACAGACTTTGGGGACAGAAAATAATACAGGCAAAGGAAAAACATCAACCGAGTCTGTAGAGCCTAGACGTAGACTTCAATTGGCCACTTCTAAGAAATATGATACTGAGATAGAGAAAGAACACCCATCTGAGATTGCTGATGTTAATACACTTAGTGAAGAGAATAAAAGACATGAGATGTTAAAGAATCCTTCGCCTACGCTTATAAGTCAACACTCACAAACGGGAAGTGAAGCTTCAGAAGTAAACAAAACTAGCAGAGGAATGGAGGGGACAGAAACAGGAAAGGCAGAAAAGAAGAATGTTGGGAGCGGCACGTGAAATTTCAAAAGATTGGCTCGTATTCAGGGTATTGAAGAAAAAGGGCTGAATGAGTTGAACTATGTTAATGGGGAGGACCTGAAGGATACTAAGCAGAGTAAAAGGGGCTGAGTGTTAAATATGAAGATGAGGCTATGGACATTGATGATAACAATGCGTCCAAACGTTTTCGTAGTGATGCGGAGTTGGATGTTCTTACCATGGTATTGGCGGAGCCTGCTCAGCAGGCCCGCCATCAACAATGAAAATCTTAAGCTGGAATGTCCAAGGGTTGGGCAATCCCTGGACATTCCGTGCCTTCAGTCATTACCTGAAGGTCCATAGCCTAAGTATTGTGTTTCTAATGGAAACTAAACAGGTGAAGGGTGAAACTGCAAGGTTAAGTAATCTTTTAGTTAATTTCAATGTCTTCATAGTGAATGCTAAAGGTAGGTCGTGGGTTTAATTTTGGCTTGGAGTAAGGAAGTGGATCTCAGTATCAAGGGTTATACAGATCATTGTATTTATTTTGAAATTTCAGCAACAGAGCTTGAATGCCTTTGGAGAGGAGCTGGTATTTATGGATGGCCTTCAACTAATCAAAGATTTTTAACTTGGGAACTGCTTCATGAGCTATATCAGAAAGATGATACCCCTTTCTTGGTCTTTGGTGATTTCAACGAAATTTTGTACTCTTACGAGAAGACAAGAGGGAGACAGAAGACCTAATCCCATATGGATGCCTTTCGGGAATGTGTAAACGATTGTAAGCTGGAGGAACTTGGTTTCTCTGGGTGCCCTTATATTTGGAACAATGGAAGAGTAGGCGATGATAATATTATGGAGCGTTTGGATAGATTCCTTGCGACTGAAGATTGGTTAGAGTTGTTCCCTTTTTGCTTGGTCAAACATCTTCCATCCTTTGCATCAGACCATGTTCCTCTACTACTGGATAGTTTGGGCTGCTGTATGAATATTAGAAAGAAAAGGTGTCGGTTTCAGCTTGAAAGGATGTGGCAATGAGATGAAAATTGTGCAAAAATTGTTGAGGAGGCTTGGAAGTCGATTAGCAATGGACAAAATTCTGTTCTAGACCATATTAAAACCTTCTCACAACATCTTTCTGATTTGAATCGAACCAGCTTTAGTAATGTGGGGTGCAAAATTAAACAAATTTCAGATCGGTTGGAAGAACTGCAAAATAAGTACAGCGTTGGGACCAAAGATTTTGAAATTAAAAAGCTCAAAGGCGAACTAAATGAAGCTCTTCATAGGCAAGAAATTATGTGGAAACAACGAAGTATGGTTTTTTGGTTAAAGGAAGGCGATAAGAACACTAAATATTTCCATGCAAAAGCTTCGGCTCGGAAAAAGGCTAATACTCTCACTGAACTTGAAGATAAAATGGTTGTCTACGAAAAGGGGCTAAAGCAGTTGAAAGTATCATTCTGCAGTACTACAATGGCCTCTTCTCTTCTTATGATCCTGATCTGAGCTCTTTTCCTTTTGATGTTATTGATAAGAAGCTCTCAGATGATCAAATTGAATTACTAGCTCATCCTTTTCATCCCAAGAGATATCTGATGCGCTAAAGCAAATGCATCCGAACAAAGCCCCCGGACCTGATGGTATGTCAGCTCTTTTCTATCAATCTTACTGGCATATCATTGGAAATGAAGTCACTTCTTTCATCTTGGACTTTCTAAACTCGGGAATAATGCCTGACAGCCTAAACCACACCCTGGTATGTTTAATTCCAAAGAAGAGCAAACCGGTTAATATGAAAGATCTGCACCCAATTAGCTTGTGTAATGTTCTCTACAAATTGATCTCAAAAGTGCTTGCTAACAGGCTCAAACATGTGCTTACCTCTGTAATTGACCCTTGCCAAAGTGCTTTTATCCCTAGCCGCCTCATTACCAATAATGCTTTAATTGCTTTTGAAATGTTTCACACTATGAAACACCGGATGGTGGGTACCAAAAGGTAATTTGCTCTTAAACTGGATATGAACAAAGCCTACGATAGAGTTGAATGGCGGTTCCTAGAAAAAGTCATGCTGCAAATGAGGTTTCCACAGGTTTTCATTAGACTCATTATGTCTTGCTTAACATCAGTTTCTTTCTCTTTTATTATTAATGGTCAAGCTTCTAGTTTCCTTATTCCAAGTAGGGGCCTTAGACAGGGTGATCCCATATCCCCGTACCTATTTCTATTTTGTGCTGAAGCATTGTCTGCTTTAACCATAAATTATGAGAGAAGAAATCAGATTCACGGTGTTAAAGCTAGTAGAAATGGGCCTGCTGTGTCTCATCTTTTTTTCGTAGATGACTCCTTGTTTTTTGCTCGTGCTTCAATGGTGGAAGTGGCTAATATCATTGACATCCTCAGTTGTTATGAAAAGGCTTCAGGGCAGAGAATCAATTATGAGAAGTCTGATGTCTTTTTTAGTAAGAATGTCCTGTTTGATGCTCGTTCCTACATCTGCAACTTCCTCAAGGTTCGGGAGGTTAGTGGCTTTCCACAATATCTCGGTATCCCGACGGTAATTGGCAGATCAAAAAGGCAGATTTTCTCTTTCATTCGGGAGAGAATTGTTAAAAAATTGAATTGATGGAAGGAAAGAACACTCTCTCAAGCCGGAAAGGAAGTTTTGATTAAATCAGTCGCCCAAGCCATTCCCCAGTATATCATGAGCACCTTCGCCCTTCCATCCTCATTTTGTGCGGAGATTCAGCTTGATAAGACAATTTTGGTGGGGGAAAAAGGAGAGTGGAAAAGGTGGGTATTGGGTTCAATGGAACAAGCTTTGCCTACCTAAATATAAGGGGGGGGGGCTGGGTTTTAAATGGATGGAGTCCTTCAATTTGGCCTTCCTCGCTAAACAAGGGTGGCACATTTTGACTCACCCAGATTCTTTATATGCTCGAATTTTCAAAGCAAAGTACTTTCCCAAAACCTCATTCATGTGTGCTTATACTGGTCCCCATCCTAGTTATACCTAGAGAAGTATCCTTAAAGGTAGGCACATCTTAGAGCGAGGCATTTGTTGGAGAGTGGGCAACGGTCAGTCTATCAACATTTGGAATGACAATTGGATATCAACTCAAAACTACATGAAGCCCTTGGTTAGATCCCATGTCCTACCTTCTGAAACTGTGGATTGCATTATTAACTTTGATCTGAAATGTTGGAATCGTGAAATGATCGAGGCTGCTTTTCTCCCCTCTGAGATTGATTCTATTTTAAAAATCCCTTTGAGCTTTAGGCTACCGCCTGACACTTTGTTCTGGAAACATTCAAAAAATGGCATTTACTCAGTTAAATCAGGATATCAGGTGGAAGAAAGGTTTCGAAGAAGAGGGGAAGGAAGTAGCTCTGCAATGGGTTCAAAGGATAAGGTGTGGAAAATCATTTGGGAATCCAAGGCACCCCCAAAAGCGAAGGTCTTTGTTTGGCGAATGCTTCATAATGCGTTACCTACGTTTCATGAGTTGCTCAAAAGAGGTATAGTAGTCAATGACTCATGCTATTTTTGTGGAACCATTGGAGAAACGTTAGGCCATATCCTTTGTCAATGCTCTCGGGCTAAGGAGGTTTGGAAGGGTTTTGATCCAATTGGGAAATTCCATAAACTGTTCACTGGTAATTTTGAGCAGTGGCTGCTGAACTTATTTGATGTGACTGAGCCTCGATGTTTTGATGGTGCTCTTATTACTGCTTGGCTCATGTGGTACAACCGTAATCGTGTAGTTCATGGGGATTCTGCACTTTCTCCATTCTCTATTGTGGAAAGAGTGAACATTTTGTTGGAGGATCTCTATAACTGTCAGGACGCTTCCGTGCCAAACCATGTGCCCAAAGCTCTTCAACAAGGTTGGTCTCCTCCTCAGCACCATTATGTGAAAATTAATTGTGATGCTGCTGTATCTAAAAATGGACAGAAGTGCAGCCTTGGTGTAATTATTAGAGATATGAAGGGCTTTCCGATTGTGTCTGCTTGTTTTCAAATAATGAAGGGCCCGACCTTAGTGATCTTGGGTTGATTTGTGAAGATATTCATAATATAGCTAGTTTTTTTGCTTCTATCTGCTTCAACCATGTTAATAGAGAAACCAACAGCACTGCTCATGTGCTTGCTCATTTTGCAGGAACTTTAGAATGTTCAAAAGTATTTATAGGGAATGTTCCTTCATGTTGTATGTCAACTATGTGTAAAGACTTCCCTGTTTGATGTTTCAATATATTTTCTTCAATAAAAATAGTTGAACAAAACAGACCCATAATATGCAAGCTCAAACCTTTGATTACCATAAAATTCTGAATAGCATCCAATGAAATACACTTTTGAAGCAAACTAGTTCTGATGAAGAATACTGTCAAATCTGTTATCAATTTCACATGTATTTGAATTGCAACCATTAATTGAGCAACTTGATGATGATAATAATAGCTGAATCTCATAATTAGTTTTTCAGAATCTAAGCAATTGAACAAAATACAACCAAACTGAGCCAAGGATGACTTCCCACAGTAACCGCAGCAGTCGTGTCTCCGAATCGGTGCCAAACACAGCCTGCCCGGATGGGGTTGCACGTCTCTTTCCTTCACAGGACAGAAACTCGGTGGTGGCCAGTGCCGCCACACATACCAGCTGAGCGCCCTTGCATCGCTGCAAGAGCGTGAGATGACGGGTATCCAGAGAATTTGAACTCTGGCTGCTGAAACATGTCACTGTTTGATCCACTTGTGATATCTGAGCAAGTAGCGGAACCACCGTCTCTATGCTTTTCAGGCTGACGGACTTCCGATTCTGAATATTGCTGGCCATGGTTTCTAGGAGATGCATCGGTATCCTCGAGCTTTTTGGCATTGAGAAAGCGTCCACCGGAGCCCCTAGCCCTTCTCAGAGCATGAAGATGCCGAGACTCGTGAAGATAAGGCTGCAGAAGTTTAATAAAACACAGATAGTTGAAACAACATCATAGCACGAGATGGTAACACCGCATGTTAGCATGATGTAAAAAAATCCATACCTTACGAGCCTTGATGAGCTTGTTCTGAGCCTCAAGTTTTGCGCGGTAACGTCTCCTCCTGAGAATAGCATGGTATTGTTTTGCATTAACAAAGATCGGCTCATCTTGGGTAAATTCAAGCGGAAGTGGAACTCGAGGAGAGGTAACTCCGAACATCTGAGGATGCGGAATCTGGCACCATTTCAGAAAGTAGAAATTGTTCAATTCAGTTGGCAGGTACGCCATAAGAAATGAGGACCGTGACAGAACGAACTACTAAAACCGAGCAACTAGATGTTTTCGTATTGTATAATCCTTTTGCATAAATGCCTTGAAAATCAAACTTCACAAACCAATTATTTGAAAAATTAAACTTCATAAACCACAACGGATAAAGATGACAAACAAACGGCAAGAACCACAACGGATAAAGATGACAAAATAAAGGTAAGAACCTAAAAAAAGGAAAAAAGCAGAACATGCAGAGCAAGTTACTGACCATTGCCTGTGGCCCATAAGCAGCCAATACACCACCGAAGTATGGTTCAGAAAAGTGAATCGGAACACAAGCCTGAAATGGAAAGTAACGTAAGTTTTCACATGGTTCACGCATCCCGACAAAAGTTAGACCAAAATCGAATCTGAACGTAAGTTTTCACGTGGTTCACACATCCCAACAAAAGTTAGACCAAAATCGAATCTGAACGTAATTTTTCACGTGGTTCACGGGCATCCTGACAAACGTTACACCAAAAACGAATATTAACTTACAGTCGATTGGCCAAAGTCAACTTGTGAAGGAAAGATAAAATCCTGAGTTCCCATGGGTGATGTCATTTTAGTGTGGCACGCCTCAGAATTCTCGTGAGTCTCATTAAATCCTAATTAAGCAAAATGATAACTGATTAATTATCAAAAGGGAATATAATACTAAATAAACAAATCACCATATCCAACCTTCAAAACACACCGAATCAGTAATGAACATAAGCCAATAAGCGATTTTCTGGACAAGCATTACATTACCTTCTCCGATGCTAGCTACTTCGGGGTAAGATTGACCAGTCGACTGAGATGAAGACGAGTCCTGATCCTGAAACTGAAAAGTCAGTTTCTTGGTGGCATTAAAATGCTGCTGCGGAACCCCCATTTTCAAGCCTAAACTTTCAGACAAAGACGATTCTTCGAGTGTTGATTCAGTAAATTTCCTAATTTTGGCAAAAACAACATAGGGAAACATTGAATTGGCAATATTTCCACCAGAATCTATCATGCAGAAGCTATGCATTTTGATAAACGAAACTCAAATAGAAGTAAAATAACTCACTAGATCTTCGACGATGACCCTAAAAAGTTCGAATCTTTCGTTCCTTATCGACTATCTACAATCAAAACAAAGGTTGCCACATTAGGGATTTCAATCAAATGCAACATTCAAATATATTATCAAGACAAAACACATCTTCCTGAATCTAGAACTCATTGCAGAACTTATTTCACTCGAATCAAACACCCCGAAACCGAACAGATATATTAGGGATTTCAAAACAAAGTTGCCACATTAGGGATTTCAATTAAATGCAACATTCAAATATATTATCAGCACAAAAAACATCTTCCTGAATCTAGAACTCATTGCAGAACTTAATTCAATCAAATCGAACAGATTGAGACACCTTATATGCAATCAAAACACAGAAAATCAGAGACATGCAAATCAAAAAATGAAGTGCCCAGATAAGAATTGAAATCAAACATTAATTCCCATTTGAGCTTACATGCACAAACAAAAACCAGAAAATTGGGGGAAAACAAACATGTCTCCTCTATTGAAACATAATTTGAGTAATTAGGGAAATAATCAAACATATCAATAACTAAACAATCTGATTATTAAACTAACACAAAATTCTAAAGATAGAAACAATTTAGGCATAAAATAAGAACCTAAATCACACATGCAAACCCCAAAAAGGCATGATTTTTATCAAAACATAAACCCAAGATAAATTAATAATCAAGATCAAATTTTTATTACCAAGAATTAAAACCCACACACCATTTCAACATAATCAGAAAAAATGAAGAGAACCCAGATGAAATAAAGAGAGAGAAAGTGATAGAGAGAGAAAGAAATAGACCTTTTTTGGCTATGGTGAAGTGCAGAGGAACATTAATTGAAGTTGGGTTTGTACATATCTTCTTCTTGAACAGAGTTTCTCTCACTAAAAAGAAATAAAAATAACTTCTTCTTTTTTGTGTAATCTGTCTTTTGGTTAATGGCTTTAATGCAAAAGACTCAATCTTGATGGTGTTTAAAAAACAATCTATATCTCTCTCCTTTTCACCATTACCATCTCCACCATCACTTCTTCTCTACTTTCTTCTGTATTTTATGTTTTTGAAAGTTTTATAATATTTTATTTTTTTTGGATCATAATTGGCAATTAAGTAGTTTGGTCTTTTGTCGTTTTGCGTTGGTGTTCTTCCTTCTGTAATGAATTCTTTTTAGTTTTTTAAATATTGTAAGAGGTGAATTACACTCATAGTCATTCAACTTTACTCTTTTTCACAGTATTCGACACAAACTTTAAAACGTAACATAAAAAGTTAATTAAACTCTAACCTTATGACCACTAAACTTCAATTAATGCCTCAAAATAAAAAAAATCTTTCTTTAGAATCACATTTTTTATTTTTAAAATCACCATTTACAACTTCTCTCTAAACATTCACTTTCTTTCCTTTAACTAGAAAAGGCAACGGTATTGTACCCGTAAATATCTGACACTACCTGACCCTAATGGAACTACTTATATCCTGTATAAAGGGTATGTGACAGGTATGGATCAAAACCATTAGAGTAATGGGACGGGTATGATAATACCTTCAAAATATCTGGTACCCGTTACCCGTTGTAATTTTTTTATATATTAAAAAAAGGGTAATTAATTTATTAGTCCCTATATTTTGACAAAACACACTGTTTAGTCCCTGTATTTTCAAAAATACATGGTAAGGTCCCTAACCTTTTTCTCAGTGAACTGTTTAGTCCTTCCATCTGTTTGTTAGATTTTTTTACCGTTTATGACTTCGGAAATGACTAAATTACCCTTTACTATTTACCTTCAAACTTCCGAAGAGGAAATCCAATTTAGAAGAAGAAGCTATTTGTATGGAGAACAAGAAAAAGAACAGGCCCAATGCTTATAAATTTGAACGATTAAGAAGAAAATCAAGAAGAAGAACACTCAAAGTTGATTTCAGATGCATTAGAGTTTAAAGGAAAGGAAAATAAAGGAAAAGAAGAACGCAAATCCAAATTGACTAACATAATCTTCATAAGAGTCTAACGGCAGGGACTAAACAGTTCACCGAGAAAAACGTTAGGGACTAAATAGTTCACCGAGAAAAATGTTAGGGATTTTACCGTGTGTTTTTGAAAATACAGGGACTAAAAAGTGTGTTTTGTCAAAATATAGGGACTAATAAATTAATTACCCTAAAAAAATATTATTCTCTTTTAAATGTAAGATGTGAGATTTGAACCCCAACTTTTTGTTCTTCCACCGTTAAGTCATGCTGTTAAACTACTTTATTTTTATTAATTAAAGTTCAATTTGTTCAGTTTTTGTATGGATGATTTATTAAATTTATATTTTGTTAAATTTATAATATTTTTTGTTTTATTTTTATTCTTAACTAGTAAGCATATCCGTGAATTAAATGAGACGGGTATGGAATACAAAAAGTATACCGTTAGAGTAATAGAATAAGTATGAATAATTAAAAAATAAACGGGTATGAATTTGAAATTGACATTACCTACGGATACCCTACTTATTAACATCTCTACTTTTAACCAAATAAAACCTGAAGTAGTTAAAAACGAAAAATTTAAATAATTAAAATTTCTTATCATATCATCGTAGTTTTCTATTTTGAACCGAACAACGATTATTTTAAAACATTAATTAAAAATTAGTGATTATAATATCAAAAAGTGTAAAATTGTGTGACGTTTATGTCACAGTTTAATATTAATATTAGTGACTAAACAGTAAAAAATGACCAAAGTACGATGACCATGTATGCAATTAACCCATATTTTAACTGATAAATTTTCAGAAATTTTTTATTTTTTATTTGTCTTTAATACCCTCAGCCGCCGTCGTATTCCCAGTTTTGCCCTCTCCTGTTTTTGTATGCCTCACGCGCCTGCTACTTTTTCGTTGATGTACTTTTTTTCATTTTTTTAATAGTTGAGCCTTATCCATTCTTTTTTTACATTTTCTTTTATAACTAGTATTTAGAAATTATTCCTCTAATGGTTTCAAAAAAAAAAAAAAAAAAAAAAAAAATTATTACTCTAATATCCAAAATAGATATATTATTTATTTTCATAGATTAAAAATAATATACTACTCCCTCCATTTCAAAATAATTGTCACTTTTGATCAAATTTTTCCATTTCATATTATTTGTCAGTTTTAGTTTCCAATGCAACTTTTTTCTATTTTACCCATATTAATGAGCTTAATATTAATTACACTTTTTGTTATTTTAAGTTTTTAATGTATGGAGAGAGGTTCAATTTAATGAGAGACACAAAAAATGATAATTATTAATGAAGAGAGATAGAGGGTATTTTAGTCCATATTACATAAATTTAATGCAAATCAATCATTTCCTTAATATGTGTGCTTTGGTCAAATATGACAATTATTTTAAAATGGAGGGAGTACTAGATTAGCATTAATAACATTATCCAATTACTTTATATGAATTACTATTAGTTGTTGAACCCATCAAAATGTAGTGCATCAACTTTTACAAAACAAGAAAATAAGAATAAACAATAAAAAAACAATTGCAATTATCATTCCATTTTATATATTTTTTATGATTGTTTGGATTATAATGATATTCATATAGTAATTTAAATTTTAATAGGTTCCATCTATTATCATAATTTGATGTAATTATTAACTCATGTCCTAAGTTACTTATTAATCGTATTGAGATTTTTATTTATTTATTAAAAGATCAACCAATAAAGTAATGTATTGTTTAATGAGTATTGTTTTATCTATCGTTACGCCTACAATTTGGCATTATGTGCTCACTTCTATAAGTGTTCAAATATCTACTGATGTTTTATTCTTACAGTAATAATAGCTACTTCTTTTTTCTTAAAAAAAAGTATCAAAGAATTATAGTAGATATATAACTTAGGAAATTAACGACCCGAGTCGAGCTCAAACTAGGTAGGCTTGGTATTGGCTCGTTCATATATCGAGTTGAGCTTTGATCGAATTTAACCGAATTAAGATTAACCGAATTTGACTGAGCCGAGATATTATCGATATTTTAACAAGTTTTAACCAGATTCATCATACATGCATAGAATAATTAGCATATGAAGAAAAACCCTATAATATTACTTCACATGAGTTTAAAATATATTTTTCTTAAAAAAAGAAAAAAAATCACATATGATAACCGAGATTCGAAAATAATAGGTACTACTCATGATCGGAGAACAAAAAGTCATAGAACACAATAACTTTGTTGTCGCGTATGGACGATAATTGGTAGTGTGGATGGAAGTACCGATGCAACTATTTTGCGATGTGTGAGTTTAAATCTGAGAACTTGAGATAAGTTTTGTAATATTTTTTTTTATCAGAACCTAATTTTCTAGCTAAATGTTTAAAAGTCAAATCGTGTGAATGGTAAATTGTAATGAAAAACTAATAATAGTTAATTAAAAAAAATTAAAATAATATATATATATATAATAAAATTTAAGTCAATATATTAAAATATATTAAAAAAATCGAATTTTTTTAGTAAAACCTAATAAAACTCAGATTTATTACTAGTGTTTAATTCGAGACTCGCCATACACTATTTAGGTGAATCTTCTCCCAATAAACGAATTTCAGCTCTTAACCACTAAAATGAATCTTATGTAAATGAATTGCTAGGTTAGTGATTAAAATAAAGTAATAGGAATTATTAAATTATGGATACGTTTTTTGTACCTACTCCCACTATTATTTTGGTAAATAAAAATTCACATCTTTCACGGGTCGTTTGGTATTCTATTGGGATAGGGATAGGGATAAAGGTTGGGATAGGGATAAGGATAAATGGTTGGGATAAGGATAAAAATATTATAGTCGAGAATTATTATTCAATGTTTGGTACGCGGGATAGGGATGAGGATAAAATAATACATTTTACTATTTTAACCTTATTTAAACTACATAACATTAATTTGAGGGATAAGATGGACTTTTCCATCCTATTAAAATCGCAGGAGCTTATCCCGCCTCCTTATACCACCCCCTTCCTGGGTACAGGATTTGAGGGATAAGAGGCTTATCCCTCATCCGTCTCACTCTTCTATCTCCCAAACAAACACGGGATAACTTATCTCGTATTTTTTTATCCCTATATCCCTTCTAACAAACACCCATAGTATAATTTTTCGATTTACATTATTTATATATTAAGTTAAAATTATAAGTATATAACCTATGTTTTTATTTTAAATTAAAATTTATAGATATTTAATTTAAAAATCACATGTGTATTTTACTTCTAATTGAGTATTATGAGATTTATTAGAATATTTTCCATCGTTCATTATAAATTAAGAAATTAAAATTACTTAAACATAATATATTGTGATGTATTTATAAATTTTCCATACTAGAAAGGTATTTAAGGTTATCAATAGGAGATTTCATAGATATGAATACTAAATTGGGAATTTAGGTATTTAAGGTTAGAGATTTAGTTGTCATTGAGGTTAGGGATTTGGAACGAGTTATATTGGAGATTATTGCTTCTATGCTCATTCACACGCCGAGAAGAGAATGAGAAATATGTGTGTTGCTATGTTTGCACCAAGTCACTAATTTGGGTTAATATTAGCAATTTGGACAAGTATAAGGGTCAACAGAATATTTTTAAAGTTGAGGGATCATTGGTATTTTGGGACAAGTTGAGGGGGTAAATTTCATAACCTTTACCCTAAATCACACTTTGGTGTACAAACTTCACTTTGTCACACTAATATATATATACTTAGGGGTGACCTCCCACTGTGGTGTACAGCAGGTAAAAATGACCGGTCAACGCTTAGTCAACACGCCACCTCAGCTTTGACCGGTCAAAAAGTAAAAAAAATCCATGAATTACTTGTATACCCTTATAAGGAATATTTTTTTTCTTTATTAATTTTCTTTTTCTCCCTTTTCTTTTCTATTTCTTACGCTCTCTCTCTCCTTTCTTTCTTTCTCTTCCGGGTCCGAATTCTTCGTCCTCCACACAACACTACTGAAATTATGGAAGTTGTGACTTCCTACATATTAATTCAATATTCTATTGAACCTCTCCTTCTGCTCTTCCCCATAAAAGAACTTATTCCCTTTCATCACTTGTTCCCCTCCATTAATTTCATCTTCTACAGCAACAGAATCAGAGCCTTTCACTATGGCTTTTGATTTCGAAGTTCCATCTACCTCATTGTCCACACAAGCTGCAGTTTCCTCTCTACTATCACATATGGAATCAGCATGTGTATTATCAGCAACAGCATTGTCTATATCCTCACTGGTTCCAGATTGTAAAGTTGCATCTCCATTGTTCGACGAAATGTCTGTTCCAGAAACCACAAACTTCGATTCAGAACTGCGCTTTCCCACCACGCCAATCACCTTCCGACCTCTCTCCGAACACTCAAAACACTTCGAAAGCTCACTATCAGACCCTAAACTAGCCAGAACACTCTCCCTGGCAGGATGGGAAGATGGATCAAGAGCAAAAACAGGAATCAGATACACATACCTCCTACGATCGCAAAATTCCTTGGAATTAAACGACCCCGTCACTCGCTTGTACCCAACCATCTTAAACTGCGATGGAAGAATCGAATTCAATCGTTCAATAAGTCCAGGAGGGTCGATGTAGAAGCGGCCGGAAACTATACCTGTCCCACGGCGCTCATGCCTTTGTCAGTACGAGCAGAGCGAGCCCAATCATACCGCTTGGGGTTGCCTCGGTCTTGCTCAGGGACGGCACCTGTGTGAAAGAGGGCTTCTTCGAGTTCACCTTCGATAGTTTTGGCGCTTGGATTTTTCTGTGGAGGACGAAGAATTCGGAGCCGGAAGAGAAAGAAAGAGAGGTGAGAGAGAGCGTAAGAAATAGAAAAGAAAATGGAGAAAAAGAAAATTAATCAAGAAAAAAAGTATTCCTTATAAGGGTATACAAGTAATTCATGATTTTTTTTACTTTTTGACCGGTCAAAGCTGAGGTGGCGCATTGATTGAGCGTTGACCGGTCATTTTTACCTGATGTACACCACAGTGGGAGGTCACCCCTAAGTACGTATATATTAGTGTGACAAAGTGAAGTTTGTCCACCAAAGTGTGATTTAGGGTAAAGGTTGTACACCATAGATGAAATTTACCCCAAGTTGAGGATGGGAACGATGTATTAATCATAAATTGGAATATGAAACATTTTCAAATGTGATCTTATTGATTAATATTAATATCACAGTTTGACTTTCTATACCATGTATGATGATTAGTTGTTAAATTTTTCTTAATTTTTAGGTCCACAATCTTTTCAAAACTTGTGACATTAATTTTTCTTATAGACCATGTTTTTTTTAAGGATAGACCATGCTTAAGTTAATTATACAAATTTGGTAATACTTAAGTAAAAATATAAGAAAACAAACAATAAAAAATATTTAATTTCTACAAAAAAAAAAGAGTAAAATACTTAATCAAATTTAGTTTTTTTTAAATAATATATATTTAATTTTAGTTAATTAATTTTTAAATTGTTCAAATTAATTTTTTATTTTTTTTGCAGCATAAATGGATAAAATATTTTTTTTTTTGAATGAAAGAATGAATGGAATTAAAGAATGGTAAGACTGTTACAAAGGAAAGGAGGTGGGATTGAGTACCACACACCCCAGTGATCACTGTCTATTACATTCCTAGCAAGAACATGTGCTGAAATATTAGCAGAACGTCTGGTGAAAGCTAGTGAGCACCCCGAAAGGTTGTCAAGAGCTTGCTTACAATCTCTGATTATGACAAAGAAAGACGATATCGCCCTCGATGTGTGGACCATTGATTGAATCACAATATGTGCATCAGACTCGACAATTACCTTACTCCAATTATTGTCCTTGATCCAGCTAAGGGCTTCGCGGATTGACAGGGCTTCGGCAAAGGTGGAATCCGGTGCATTTGGTAAGTATCCGTTACGGGCAGCAACAAAAGCACCCTCTTCATTGCGAACAACACAACCAAAACTTGCTTTCGTCGTTTCTGCTGACCACGCAGCATCGACATTGAGCTTGAGAAATCCCTGAGCCGGTTTAGACCATTTATTTGTATCAGCAGCGATAATCGAAGATTCTCCAAAAGACGAAAGTCTAGCCTGAGCCTATTTCCATGTTGTTAAATACGTTACAGCTCCTTCAAAAACGATTGCCGCAGGAGCTAATTTCTGCTGCCAAACTAGCTCATTTCTGTTAAGCCATATCTTCCAGCACAACATTACCGCCACCTCCAACTGCTGCCTCGGTCGAACAGACATTGCCAGCCAGAAGTCCATTACATCCGCTTTGGTTCTTCCGATTTCTCCAACAGCAGAGCGACGCCAAACCGCCCGAACCCACGGGCATTCAAACAGCGCGTGATGAGTAGTTTCTGCAGTGGCATCACAAATAGGGCAGGTATTAGACACCGGGACATGTCTGTGTCTTAGCTCAGCCATAACAGGGAGACAATTAGTTAACGCCCGCCACATGAGATTCTTTGCTTTTGGCGGAATGTGAAGTCCCCATAATAAGTTCCATACCTTTGTTTGAATGGGTATCGGGGTCTCCATATTTCTTTCTGACAGCTGCCTGTAGCCGCTTTTGACCGAGTAAATACCATTGCGCTCACCATACCAGAACCACGAATCAGTTATCCGCCTTCTGCTAAGGGGGATTTGTAGAATATGATCTTGGTCCCTATCAGTAAAGACGCCACGAATGAGTTCTCCATCCCAGGTGTTTGTCTCCACATCAATCAGATCCGCTACCATACTGATGTCCAGACCGTCCATTCTCGCGCTCTCTATCATCGGGTTCTGTTTGTCTAGGAGCCAAGGATCCTGCCAGATATGGATTGTAGTTCCATCTCCGACCATTTTTCTCACCCCAGTTATCAGTAAATGTTTTGCTGCTACCACGCTTCGCCAAATGAAACTTGGCTGATCGGTGAGTTCCGCTTCAAGAAAAGAACAATCCGGGAAATAACGAGCCTTATAGACCCGAGCAACAAGTGAATCTGGGCATGTGAGGAAGCGCCACCCTTGCTTAGCAAGCAATGCAATGTTGAATTGATGGAGCTTTCTGAACCCCATTCCTCCAAATTTCTTTGCTTCACACAGATGATGCCACGCCTTCCAGCAAATTCCACCTTTCCCTGCTTCGTTTGAACCCCACCAAAAAGCATTCAGCTTCCTTTCCAGCTCGTTACACAGGCCTTCAGGTATCATGAATAAACTCATTGCATAAGAAGGCAATGCCTGAAGAACAGATTTTATTGCATATATTCATTTTTTATATAATATAATTATCAACATTATCAAATTTTAATATTTTGAGTGTGTGAGTAAAAACTTTATGACAATTTTTATAATCTAATCTCTAAAAAAAATAGCTTTAAACTCAGCATTAATTGAAGAACAAAATAATAATTTTATTAAATTAAAAAATAAAAACAATAAAATTATAATAAATTCGATATAATAAACCTTTGGACGAACTAGTTGAATGAAAGAAGAAGATTTTGCTGCCATCCACAATCGTCTTCCATAATACAACAGAAGCGTGAGTCGAATTCTAAACATGTGTGTCGAATTACCTCAACCTTTACTACCTCCTTCATTTTGATATTCAACTGACGTTGTGGTTGCACACTAGACTTGATCTCTTCTTCCATAAATATCTGATCTACACATATGGTTGCGCTTATACCTTTTGTGTCATGAATCGTCCATCCAAAAGCCCCTTTGTATTTCTTTAGCACCGTGAGCAACTTCTCCTCTATCTCTTATGTCAAAAGATAAGATATAACTATATGTAAAAATTAGGAGGTTGCAAATAAACATATTTCAAGTTAATGGGTAAAGGTTTAAGCTCCAAAGTTGGAGGATCTTCGAAATTGGACTTTAGACTCCATTTACTATCCTGATCCAAACCCTCAGACTGACTCTTTACCCACATACATTTTTCTATATCGGAGGAGTATTCGAATGGAATGTCAGCTTGCTCATCCTCCTCGTGCTTGTCTTTTTCTAGACCCAAAGAGGTTTCCACGGAATACCTATCACACAATTCTACAACAAACATATTAATAGAATCTATTGAAATTATAATCACATATGTTGTTCGTCGGAAGTTTCATGGAATTATAAACAAACTGAATTCATTAAAGTACAAGATTCTTATATACACGTAAATATATAAAGATATCACATGAAGATCTAAAAGGGAAAGCTTAGATATAAGTTAGACTTATTTGTTATTTAACCAAAAGTAGTTCTAAAAATAAAGGAACTTAAGGTTAGACGATGAGAACTTTTTAACTGATGTTTTCCTTTGGTGTTTTGAACATGCACTTTCTTCAGAATAAGGAACAACTTCATAACACATGAGTTCATATCATGTGTGCTCAACTACGCGGAAATGGAAAAGAATGATCTAAACTTTTCCTAATGTAAGATTCTTTCCGTAATCAAATTATTGAGGATTTCGAAACTCTTATCCTTAGAAGCTTTGCTTGTCCTAGAAGTATAATTTAGATTTGTTTCTTTTGGTCGGATTCTTCCATCGGCTATGTGACAATTTAGCTCGGAAGGGGACCAATTGGATAAGCAAACTTAAATTATGGTGAAAGGAACATAGTTAAAGGGAACAATTATCATTTACTCATTTCAAGTTTCTATGTTTCACAGTCCGGACAGTTATACTAAGATGTATAATTGTGAAAATAGAATTATGTAGAGATCCAAGTAAAAGAATATAGGAAATGTGATATGCAATCTGGGATAAAGGTATATAATTTATCGATGTTTTTTAAGTCTGTACAATCATAACATGTGTATAATACTGAAGTTATCAAGACGCTATATACCTCTAACAAGTATATAGCAACGATGATCTCGATGTTATGGTAGTCGCCCGATCTATTTACGAATATGAAAGGAGAAATGATGAAGCGAATTGAATATGTGCGAGTGAGAGATATATGAACTCTGTTTAGATTAAAAGTCAGATCCTGGTGGAATCCTAATTGGATTCGAATACTTATTTAGTTAAAAAATTAAATAAATAAAAATCCCAGTTAAGTTAATTCCAACTAATTATTAATTAATTAATTCAGAATACTAATCCTAATTAAAAATTAGAATAAGTATTTAACTAGAATTAATTAACTGTCTAATCTTGATGAGATAAAGAAGTATAAATAGATGGTTAAATTAAATATAAGATAACACATTATTGATTAAGAGAAAAATCACTCTCTCCCTCTCTCCCAATTCAGCCAAACCCCCTCTCCCCGTGAAACTTCATTCTTAGTTCATGGATTATTCATTCTTCCTCTTAAATAATTTTAGCATGGAAGAAGTGTGACTAGTAATACAAATTCATGGTTCTAAATCTTTCACTGCCTACTCAAGTTTAATCAAAACTCCAAACGGTAAGTCTCAAACCCGTATTTAAATCTATTTGATTATTTATTTATATAGTAAAACCCATCAAATATATAAAAAATATCATAATACACGCATATGAAATAGGTTACACTTTCTTTTTTTTAATCAAAAGATAATATATAATTATTGTAAAAAGGGATTAAAAATACAAAGTAATGATTAATGAAGCGAAGAAATAGAAAGATGGAGTCTGATACAAGTCAATGGAAAGGTCACTGAAAACTGGCTTAAAAAGAGAGCAAGTTTTTGCTTCCCTAGAACCTACAACTATCTTTCCACTTTTATCCTTCTCTACACCTCTTATTTACGTTCATACCCTCTGTCCCCAACTTTCCATCCTTTTTTTTTTTGTTTGTATTTTATAATTTTCCAAATACATATCTTATAGGCATAAAGCCCAATTTAGCCCTCAAACTATATACTCAAAATCAATTAAATCCTCATTTTTTCAAAATAGTCAATCAACCCCTATTATAGTTTTAAATCGTCAATTAACCCCCTCTCATCAAATACCCTTCCCAGTTAATATTATTTTAAAGAAAACAAAGGTAAAATCGATTGCATTGATCTATAGTTCTCCATTATTAACGGGGGCGGAACTACGGGGGTTGGGATGGGCTCGAGCCCCGGCAGGCCGCCGGAGAATTGAGAATTTTTTTTTTTAAAGTAATGGTGTTTGATAATATTTTGGAGAGAATTATATTAACTCTATGTAGTATTATTTCAATGTTTAAAGGTTGTTGAAATGGTTAATGATGTTTACTTCTATTTGAGAGGTATATGTTCAACTCCTTCCAACATCATTTTCTTTTAAAAAGTTTTTATTTATTTTAATTTTATTTTTCAATAATTTTAAAAACATGTTATCATTATTAATTAATTTAAATGGACTCTTTATTTTTATTTTGATAATACTTTTGAATTTATTTTTAATATATCTTTACCATTAAAAAAAAGTAAACATATTTAATATTCATTTTTATTATGTCTTTACCATTAAAAAAAGTAAACATGTTTAATTTTCTATTAGTTCAATGCTAGTTTCTAAAAAATGATAACATTTTTACAGTTTTAATGCGTTGGAGACTAAAAAAAATTTGTCCAGCCCTAACGGGCTGAACTTTGAAATTTTACAATCAACCGCACGGTTAAAATTAGCCCACCAAATTATTGTATTAAAAATTATTAAATTTTACGTGATATAATATTTTTAACGTTATTCCTGGACTTAAATCTCTTAAAATAATTTGTCTTTTTTTTTTATATTGTTGCCAAATAAAAGCAAAATTTTCCTGGAATCAAAATCTCTTGAAAAAAAAATTCCTCGAATCAAAATTAAGAGTTGAATAATTTGACTTTGTTTTTCTTTTTTAGTGAGAAGGGTATTTTAATGAGAGGGAGTTGATGATACGACCCTAACTATGGGAATCGATCAATCAGGGATCGTTTGGGGTGAAACGAACAAAACACCAAACTCTTTTTCTAGCAAAGAGCAAACTGGAATTGTATTAATAACTTGCTTAATTCCAAACGTTTACATGTGCTGCCTTTAAATAGAAAATAGAATCCTATTGCTACTGTAATTAGGAAAAGCTAAAGTAGCCAACTAGAAGAAGGAAAAGCTATTTAACTAAAATAGAATAACTTATAAACTAATAAAACATATTCCTATTGGACAAAGTCATTTTGCCACGCGGGAGTCTTCCTTGCCCTTGTTGATCGACGCACGGGCTGATTGGGTTCCGGCGGTTCTTCCCCGTTGTCGTCCTCTTCGCTAATATTAATCTCCATGGGACTTCCAAGTGGAGTTGTATCATTTCTCTCCCCTTCGACCAACACCTTGTCCTCAAGGTTGATTTCAAAATGAGGATAATCCCGAATAAATGATGACAATGGAACCCACGTAGCATCTTCCAATGTTGTCCCTTCCTACTGAACCAGAATTTCCTGATTCGAGTCGTCATCGTTAGTCATAGGACGAACTGCACACACCACCAAGGGCACTGGTTGGGATGGAAACAGCTCGGTAGGCACTGGTTCGTGAACATCATCGCCATGTGACTCACCGCGAAACAATTTAAGCCGAGAGACATGAAAAACATCATGTACTTTGGTATTCAGGGGTAATTCGAGACGATACGCGACCGCTCCAATTCTTTCAAGAACTTTGTAGGGCCCATAGTAGCGCGGGGCCAGTTTGTTGCTCAACCTTAAAGCTAAGGATTTCTGTTTATAAGATTGTAGTTTTACCCAGACAAGAGTGCCCACTTCAAATTCAACCTCACGTCTGTGACTATCGGCTTTCTGCTTCATCCGATGTTGCGCGGTGCGAATAGAGTCTTTTAATTCTTCTAGCAAGGCGTCACGGTCTAGGAGAGCTTCATCAACTGCTTGAATGGATGACTGGCGAGCGTGGTACCGGGGAATGAGGGGCGGCTCGCGACCGTATAGTGCCTGAAATGGACTTATGCCAATGCTTGCATTAAAATTCGAGTTGTAAGAAAATTCAGCCCAGGCAAGGTAATTGAACCAGGATTGCGGTTTGTGAGAACAAAAAGCCCTTAAATATTGTTCGAGTCCGCGATTGACCACTTCAGATTGCCCGTCTGTCTGCGGGTGATAAGCGGTGCTATACTTAAGCCTGGTGCCACTCAGTTCGAACAATTTTTTCCAAAATGCACTTAAAAAAATTGGATCGCGATCAGAGACGATCGTGTTCGGAAACCCATGATGACGGACAACTATATTGACAAATAATTGGGCAGCGGTGGTTGTAGTGAACTTTGCTTCTAAGGCGCCGAAATGTGCGTATTTGGTTAAACGGTCGACGACAACCATTAACACTGAAAACTTTCCGAAATTCGGAAGAGCGACGATAAAGTCCATTGTGAGATCTTGCCAAACCATGTCAGGAATAGGGAGTGGCTGGAGCAGTCCCGCCGGTGCTTGTGTCGAAAATTTCATTTTTTGACAGACAACACAATTAGCCATAAAATCCGAGACATCCCTTTTCATATTCGGCCAATAGAATAGAGTTGATAAACGAACTAACGTTCGTTTCTGCCCTATATGACCAGCGGCTTTGCTTGCGTGAAACTCCTCAAGTAGTGGAATTTTGAGCGCCGAATCAGATGCGATGTACATACGGCCCCGGAACAATAAAATGCCGTTATTAGAAACGAAATTAGAAGGGAGGCTGCCATGGTGTAATTTGTCATGTAAGGTCTTTAATTCACCGAGCTCTTGATTTTCGCGCAAGAGAGCCGTTTGGAGCTGCGACACCGGCTGGCTACACAACAGTAAAATCGTAGGCACATGATCCCCAATCTCGCAGTCTTCCTTGCGCGACAAAGCATCAGCCGCGCAATTGGATTTGCCGGATTTAAATTCAATGCGAAAATCGTATCCTAACAACTTTCGAACGTATATCTGCTGATCCGGGGTTTGAATGACCTGGTGGAAGAGTTCTTTGAGGCTGCAATGGTCGGTACAGATGATGAAAAATCGGCCAAGTAGGTATTGTCTCCATTTTTTCACAGCTTCTGTTAAAGCGAACAACTCCTTTAAGTATGCCGAACTTCCCTGCATACGGGGCCCAAGTTTCTTGCTGAAATAAGCCAATAGATGCTCGTTCTGAAGTAGAACAGCTCCGATTCCAACATTCGAAGCATCGGTCTCAATGACGAAAGGTTGGGAGAAGTCAGGCAACCGAAGGACAGGAGTAGTCGTGACTGCCAACTTGAGTGCTTCAAATGCCGAAGCTGCTGTCGGCGTCCAATTGAACGCATCATTGTGCAAGAGATCAGTCAACGGCGCGGCAATAGTGGCGTATAGACGAATAAATCGCCGATAATACCCAGTGAGGCCCAAAAATCCTCGCAATTGTTTCACTGTAGCAGGAATAGGCCATGACAGCATATCTGATATTTTTGCTGGATCGGCCATGATGCCTTGTTTGGTAATGAGATGACCCAAATACTCGATTATATCCTTTCCAATCAGACATTTGGAAGGTTTAAGATAGAATTCATGGCCATCCAGACATTGAAAGACTTGGCGTAAGTGGTCAATGTGTTCCTCCATGGTGCGGCTATAAATGAGAATATCATCAAAGAAAACTGCAATGAACCGATGCAAAAAAGGGGCCAAAATTGTGTTCATAGTGGCTTGAAAAGTGGATGGAGCGTTGGAGAGACCAAATGGCATGACGAGAAATTCATAATGTCCCTCATATGTACGGAAAGCAGTTTTATAGATATCTCGCTCCTTCATACGAATCTGAAAGTACCCTGCTCGAAGATCGAGTTTAGTAAATACCGTTGCAAATCCCAGTTCATCAATGGTAGGGATAGGGAAATTATCCTTCACAGTTACCGCGTTAAGTGCGCGATAATCCACACAGAATCGATATGTGCTGTCTTTTTTCTTAACAAGCAAGACCGGTGAAGAAAATGGGCTATGGCTGACCCGGATGATGCCTTGCGTAAGCATGTCCCTGACTAATTTTTCAATTTCATTTTTTTGGAAGTGAGGGTACCGAAACGGTCGGACATTTACCGGTGCTGTTCCGGGAAGCAGATGAATCCTGTGGTCGAACCGGCGCTGTGGAGGTAATGTGACCGGGGGACTGAACAAAAACGCGAACTCCTAAATGACTGTGTGAAGTGCAGGATCAGCCGTGGGATCAATAGCAATTTCGGTTGTAGGGGAATGGACTGGGTCTGCCTTAAGTTGGTGAAGTTTGTAGATGTCACTGATTTCCTTCGCCCGTATGCACGCCTGGAGTTGGGAGAACGACACAGCGTGGGGTTCTATTCCGGAATCACCCTGTAGACGAACGTCGCATCCGTTCCATGTGAAATCCATAGTTGATTGGAGGTAGTCATGTGATACCTTCCCCAATTATTATAGCCACTGTATACCCAACACAATATCGGGTCCCTTGATAGGCAAAATAAACAAATCTGTGATGAATTCGGTACCTTGGAGGTTAAGAGAAACGCTGGGGCAGTGAGTGGAGCACGTTAGGGCGTCTCCGTTGCCAATATAAACATGAAAAGGTTGACACGGGGTTGTTTGTAACCTGAGGAGAGCAGCCATAGAGGGTTTAAGGAAGTTGTGAGTACTTCCGCTGTCAATTAGGACAATAACATCATGATTTTTACATGAACCGCGTATGCGTAGAGCACGGGAGTTATAATGGTCTTGTAAGGATGTCAGACTGGAGATATCACCCAACAAAACTACCTCAGCTGAGGCGTCTTCAAGTTGAAAAGGTGGATCGGGGTTGGTTGTCTCAGTCTCATCCCCAATTAACATAAGGAATCGGCCATTGCATTTGTGCGTGGGGGTGTAACGCTCGTCGCAGTTAAAGCACAGACCCTTTTCCCATCGTGCACGCATCTCTTGATATGAGATTTTTCGAAAAGGGATGGGTTTCCCATCAGCGGGTTTGGCTGCAGCGTGTGGTAATTTGAGGGGCTCGGCCGATGTGCGAGATTGGGCAGGTCCGCCTGTGAAGGGTTTCTGCGCCGGGTGATTAACGCGATCGAAACGAGTTTCAATTTCCCGAGCTTCATATTCTTTAGCTAGATCGATAGCTTCAAGCAGAGTTGTAGGTCTGGCTAATCGAACTTGACGGCTAAGGTATGGTTTCAATCCAGAGATAAAGCACGAAACAAGCTGATTTTCGGTAAGGCCCGTGACTTTATTCATAAGTTTCTCGAATTGAGCCAAATATTCTTGAAAGGTAGAAGATTGTGTCAATTTGTATAACTGACCCTGAAAATCTTCAAATTGAGAGGGACTGAACCGTTTCTTGATTTTCTCCAACAGATCTTTCCAATTGGAAAACATGTTGTTGGCCTTCATCCAGCGAAACCATTCGAGAGCATCACCCTCCAGATGGAGTGCAATGATGCGGAGACGACTCTCTCCGGAAGCATTATGGAAATCAAAATAGTCTTCGATCTTGAAGATCCAACCGAGGGGGTCGGTACCGTCGAATCGTGGAGGATCCAATTTGATGGATCGAAAAAGCGGAGGTGGAGTATGGGTGGATGTTTCGGCTTGGAGAAGTTTTTTATTAGTTTCGGCAAGCCTGTTAATGGCGGAACTGAGTGTGGTTTCGATGGTGTGGTAGAGGGTGTCATGAAGGGATTTAAATTCGATGTCGAGTTCGTGGTGGTAGGATTCGGGAAGTTTGTCGGACATGATGAATTTGTGGAACAGAACACAAGGAAAGTCAATGAAAGCACCAGTTGATACGACCCTAACTATGGGAATCGATCAATCGGGGATCGTTTGGGGTGAAACGAACAAAACACCAACTCTTTTTCTAGCAAAGAGCAAACTGGAATCGTATTAATAACTTGCCTAATTCCAAACGTTTACATGTGCTGCCTTTAAATAGAAAATAGAATCCTATTGCTACTGTAATTAGGAAAAGCTAAAGTAACCAACTAGAAGAAGGGAAAGCTATTTAACTAAAATAGAATAACTTATAAACTAATAAAACATATTCCTATTGGACAAAGTCATTTTGCCACGCGGGAGTCTTCCTTGCCCTTGTTGATCGACGCACGGGCTGATTGGGTTCCGGCGGTTCTTCCCCGTTGCCGTCCTCTTCGCTAATATTAATCTCCACGGAACTTCCAAGTGGAGTTGTATCAGTTGATTGGTGATTTAACCTATAATAGGGGGTTGATTGGTGATTTAAAAACATAATATGGGTTGATTGGCTATTTTAAAAGAATGAGGATCTAATTGATTTTGAATGTATAGTTTGAGGGCTAAATTGAGCTTTATACATTTACATTAATATGACCTGAAAAAATATCTGATAATAATATAGAAATGTAGGATGAGCATTTACTATAGAAACAGAATGAGGTTTATTTAATACTGTTAAGGGAAGTGTCTTATTCTTTGTCAGTTGTCAGGCTTGAGTCTGATGAGAGCAAATATTAATATTGGAATAATTTTTCTTTCACCCTCAAACAAACTCTAAATTTTTTAATCTTCAATTACTTTGCAATTCAAGTTACTTATTATCTAATTAGGTATCGATCTATACAGTAACTGGTGTTCGCCTTTGTTTGTCTTTGGAGGAGTTCCGAGGTGCTGAGCTCCTGAGCTATGTTTCTGTGGGAGGATCGGTCCCTGTATATACTCCGACGATCAAGACAGTTAGTGGTTCTTAGCGAGGTGTTTTATCAAAGAGTCAACGAGTGAGGGTGAGAATGCATACTATTATAAGAGATGTGGATGGGTATTTATAGGCTTTGCTGATGGGCCTGGGGGTTTTGATTGGCCCGATGGGCCTCCTGCCCTAATCTGGCGGGCCCGATGGGCCGAAACTCATATCCCTAATCATTATCTAATTTATATTTTAATGTCAATATTTATTATTAATAATTTAATTATTTTTAGTCTATTGTCTAATATACTAAATTTAAGATAATATATAAATTTGAATCCATGATTAACTGTGTGGAACAGATTTAGCATCCACGTATAAAAATATAATTTTAAACATAATGTTTACAATATATGATGTAATTTTCAGCATTATTAATGGAACTTGTTTAATTCTTCAATTTGAAGGTCTCTATTTCGGTGTTGCATTCATGTCGTCCACATTGTGCGGGTGATCTTTAACCCAATTGAGTTTCAATTGCACCCCTGTGCGTGAGAGAATTTTTCCCTTAGTAATTGATTTAAAGCTTGTAAAGGCCATTGACTTATAAACTACTGAAAATTCTCATTTCTTTTTTACGTGGAGTGTGAAAACTTAATTTCCTTTTATCCACTTCAAAACCATTTCAAATTGTTCATTTTAAGTATCAATTTCTCATTAATCACTTGTCTGTTTTGAGTTTATAATATACCGTTAAAAAGATCTCATGGCATAAAATATGTTGATATATTTCAAGTTATTCTATTATCTATTTAAACATCAAGTTGACAAAAAAAATAACAAACCAAAATTTGTTTTGAATATACATAATTTAGAAAAATAATTTTAAATTAATATATATATATATATATATATATATATATATAATTTATTTATTATGTTATATGGTCCGACCAATTCGAGCCATCCAATCCGATCAAGTGATCCATGATCTTTTTATAAATCCAATTTGACGTCCAATCCGTTCACGTTTGTCTATATTAGGATTTGAGGATTGTTCTTGAAGGGTGTCTTGGGGGGATTAGGTCAGATGAATCATCTTGAGAATAATAAAAAAAAACATTGTGGATTGGGTCAGATTAATCTATCTTCCTGAATTATATTTATTATTATTTTTTTGTTTAATTGCGTTTTTTACAATGTTATCAGAACCGGACCGGACATCAAACCAGATTGATAACTGGATCACGGGTCACTTGATCGGACCGGATGGCTCGGATTGGTCGAACCAGATGACGTAATAAATAAATAAATAATATTTACATATATTAAATATATACTTAAATATATGACAAATAAATTAAGTTCAGAATAAATTCAAATATATCAACGTATTCTATGTCATGAGATCTTTTTAAAAATATATTATAAACTCAAAACGGACAAGTGATATAAGTAAATGATATTTACAAGCCTTTAACTAATTACTAGAGAAAAGGCTCTCTCACGCGCACCGGGGGGTGGGGCGGTGGGGTGCAATCGATTAACTGTTGGGTTAGGGGTTCAATCCCGGGTCTCTCCGGGTTTTCCATCATACAAATACTCGGGTAGGCTCAGACCGGCTTCTTCGCCGGTTCCCAGTTCGACCGGTCCGATCTGAGCCTGATAACATTGGTTTTTTACTTATTAAGTATATTGCTTCATAACATTTGATGAATTATATTACATGTGAACATATATTTTACTTGTTACGTGTCTTTCTATATTAGATCATTTGTATTATTATTTTTAGATAATATAATATAAATTCTAATTGAATTTATATAACAATTTGTATTATAAAAAAATATAAAAATATAAATTCGATTAATCCTCGATTAATTATTAAAGGTCATATCTGGCTGACTAACTAGCATCCAACGTTTTTTATAACCTTAATTAAAAAAATATATTTATATTAACTTTTGACTTCAATTATCGCATTGCCAATAAGCATAAATTAAAAATGTCAAAAACATATAATATAAATTAATAAATAAAAGTCAATATAAATTAATAAATAAAAACAAACAAACTAATTATTAAATCTCTCTTTTACTTCATTTTCAAGTAAGAATAAAAGAAAACATCAACTCATAAATGCCACCCAACAGCCAACACCATATCCTCACTTAATTTTTCCCTTTTAGTCCTTAAACTATTCGTTTTCAATATTAGTTCAAAATTTTCACAAATTGAATTACAGTTCTATTTTAGTAAATACTATTATAATTAACTAATTAAAATCTAAATTAATTTTTTCCATATTTTTTTTATAATTTATTCATGAACTCGATTCAAGACTCATCAGACGCCGTTTAAGAAGATCACTCGAGATTAACAAAACTTTTCCGAGCAAAATCAATTTTAGCCCTACATTTTTCTAAATTTTGAAAAGACGGGTTTGATTATTACTTAAATGTTATATAACATATTTCTTCTTATTTGATTTCAGTAATCGAACTTTTCAAACATTAATTACATCTAAAATATTTAACGTATCACTAATATAGTTACAATTTTTTAACAACTAAATTACATTCAAGTTAATCAACTTCACTTTATCAAAAAACTTGTTTAAAATGTCAGACATGACAATTAACTAATAGTCAAATGAATTTTTTCAAAATTTTCAGGTCAAATTCTTGATCGGAAACGTTAATGTTTGTATGTTTAAGCTAAATTTATATTTCAAGATCTTTATCCCTAAAATAATTTGACCCATAAGTTCCTTTTATAGAGAAATTAACAATAAAAAGGATTTGAGAATAGTAGGATCAGAAATAAGTAAATAATTTGGCTCATAAAAAATGAAGACGAGGCTGTTTTGAATTTTGAAGTAAAAAAACAAATAGGTTTTTAGAGTAAAACATAAAAATAAACTATTACACATTTTTTTATAGACGTTTATGCTGTTTAAAATTTTGAAAATATAAAAAACCTGTCTAAGTTTTTTGTACTGTGTTTGATATAGTCAGAAATGACTGTCAAAATGGACAAAACTGTTGTATCAAATTCTGAGATGAAACAAAACAAAGAAATATAAAAATGAGGTTTTATGACAGTTAGGTGCCAATGCCAGTTGTTGGACAGGTAGTATATTATAATAAATACAAAAGCTAAAATACAAGTCAACATCCATAACGAATCAATGAACATTTAAATATTATAATCACATATCACCACATGACTATTATTACAATATATTTTAAAGTTAAATGGTTAAATAAATCCAATTAAACCCTGATCCGACCCATTAACCCTAATCAGGGTATCGGGTCATGAATGGTTAACATAGGAATAATAGTAGCATAAAATTCAGATGAATAATTAATTAAACATTACTACTACAATTAAAACCAGAAAAATTATAGCAGCACAAATAAATTATAAAATGGCACTCAAGATTTATCCAGAAAACACTTTTCAAAAAACGGTAAAATACAAGTTAATGGTCCAGAAATTCAATGAAACATTAATTTTTATATCCCATAATTAGTAAACTTCCAACCTCATGTGGCTTTGGATTCCCGGAAAATTGTTCCAATCAGCCTCTCAGAAGTTTATTCCTTTCGTTTGTGACCACAGAATACAATCAGTTTCCTTGCCTAAAATTCTCGTCCTTTATACTGCATTTCCTGTGTCACAACAAAAGCAATTTCAAAAATAGTCCTCACACCACACATGCTTGCTTGCGCTGTAGAAAACGTCTCCCATCCCATCACATCATCTGTCGCCTTTATTTACAAATTCTCGATGCTTAAATGATTAATCTTCAAAGTGATAGCAATAAAAGAAAATTGTAGTGATAGCATTTTCAAGTTTTAATAACAGCAAGTTCTCATATTCACAAGCAACTATTTTGGGTAAATTGCACCGATAGTCAAGTTTGGAGTTTGTTTCACAAAGACTGCTGAACTTTATTTTCTTTCAATAAACTCATTCTGGCTTATTGCAGATGGAAAAATTCAACGGATTAATGACGTGGAAGCCACATTGGAAATTAATGACTTTTCGTATGACGTGACAGTCACATAAAAGCAAGTTTTTTTAATGTAGCCATCATGTCACTACTCCGGTGAATTTTTCAGTCTGAATTGGTTGGAATGACTTTATTGAAATAATGAAGTGACCTTTGTGAAATGGACCGCAAACTTCAAACACCATGGCTGCAACTTACCCCAAATATTTCTCAATCAACCATATAATGAGTTGACGAAGCAAAATTATTTTCATCCTAGCATATTTTGAAAGTCATTGATTACCAAGTTCCCTAGTCCTTTAACATATCATATCATATAGCACAAATTAAAAGAAATATGTTATGCAATGAGAAGGTGGAGAAAACAATAAGTAATCACTTACAGGTGGGTAGTACATGACTTGCCTAGGGTGGCTGACGAGCACCTGCTGTCCATACTGCAATCAGATGAAAATATGTAAAATGCTCTTGTATATGGAATTCCAACTAGTAATAAAAAATTCCATTACAGTACAAGTTTCAAGAATGTAGTACCTGAGGTCCACCTGGATGAAAATATGCTTGTTGAGTTTGCATTGATGCAACCTGTGAATTAAATATAACAGGCTGGTGACCAGTAAATGAGGGTCCAATCTGCAAAATACTTATAAGAGTTAGACAAAGCGGTAATAAGCCAAACTAACAAGACTCCTGTGAGACAACCTCTATCCTAAATTCAACACTCATCCTCATATCACATGGAAAGAAAGATGCAAACAATAACCTTTGTGGCAGCACTCTTAGAGCTGCTATGCTCGTATATGTGTCTGCTAGAGCGCACACAAAATGCAAACAAAATATAGAACACATAGGCACCTACTATGTATCCCAGATGAGCTTTCTACACAAGCGTTGTCAACAAAATGACTATGGTTATAATTCCAGATGGTGACAATGCGATCTAAATAGTCAATTTCTTTCATCAACCATATATATTAGAAAAGAAAGACACATGAAACTTTTTGCACACAGGAAATCAAATTCAAATGCAAATGAACAGTAATAAAGAAAATAACAGACAAAAGTTCCACTTCCACGACTTTCTTTTCTGATAGACACAGGTAAGCTAAATAGAAGCAACCTCACTGCTGCTACCATCAAATAAAATCACTCTGAGATATATTCAAGGCATGCAAATTTAGCTGAACCAAACAGTTCACCACTGGAATAAACAGGAAAAGAAATGCAAATCAAAGAGCAAACGTGCATAAGTTACATTTACTGATTTACTAATTACCCCATATCCCATTTGCATTCCATGCAAATGCGGTAAAGCAGGAACATTAGGTGGAACATAGAAGGAACCATCAGAGACTGGAGATGGTGGCCTAACAGGTGTTTGAATAGGTGTGAAGCTCTTGGCGTTGGGATTTAGTTTGAATTCCTGTAACCAAATTTGGAAAGGGAAGAAACAAAGGAAACCAAATGCATTAGCACTGTATGAGGCAGCAGTTTAGCAGATGTAGGCCATAATACAAAAGTTCATATACTGTGCCATCCATGTCTCCATCTATATAATAAACTACATCTTATTGTATTCACCTCACTGTAGACAAAGCAAAAATTCACAACCAGAAATCAAAACACACCTTAGCATGGGGGTTCAAAGTTGATTTCTCTGAAGATAATGAACCCACTGACGAGCTTGGTGATAAACCGCGACCATTGGCAACTGAGGGCACACCTATACAATCAGAAGCTGATGAAGTCGAACTGCCAGGGCGGCCACGTAAATTTACAGACTGCACCTCTCCTTTGCCAGATGGTGCACCTTCTGACAGTTCAGCAGAAGAACTAGTCTTTTCATGACTGCTTAATGAAACATTGGATGAAGGAGCATAGGCCGTCGCATCAGGAGATAGTCTCCCTTTATCAGAGCCATCTTTCTTGATATCTGATGATGACCAAGAATCTAAAAGACAATAATTACTATAGCATACTGTATAAGATAACACATGGATAATGTTCACAATGCACAAGTTCCAAATGCGAGCATCATGACCTTTTATGCATAAAATTGCAAGGTAAGTGTGCAATATAACTAGACCAAGATTACTTAAAATGCATCATGCACATATATAATCAACTGCAATGGATGAAAATTTAACTGCAAAGCTGGCTGATTTACTTACCCTCGCAAGTTCGCAATTGAGCATCCTCAACCTGCAGCACCAGATGTAAACATAAATGGAAAACTATTGATATCGGCAACAACATAATCCATACTTATGAAAGAAGCACCATATGTTTCTTCCACAAATGTTTCATGACATATTGAGTTTGACTTACAGTTTGCTCATTGACACATCCCTTGATGTCTTCATTTGCTTCTTGTTCATTATAAAGTTTCTCTTGGATCCTATAATTGGAAAATGAGATAATCAGGAACTTTAACAAAGCAATTATTTATCTTTTCACAACCATCATCATGAAGTACCAAAAGATCAATGTTATAATAACATTCAAGCCAATAATCAGCAGATATATGAACCTGCTTTTGCTGTCTGAAGTGAACAGATTTTTAGGAGGAAGTTCAGATGCCAATTGTCTAGCTTGTTCATAAGAACCTGACCGATCAAAATCAGCAATTGCACTTGACTGAGAACAGTGTGTCTCATCCTGTACAGACAAACATGCAATTATTCCCAAGTACTACAATTATCAACAGATACTAGAAAATGGACATATCCATAAACATGAAAAAAATAATAAACTTTGTGAGTTTATATAAGAGCAACAAAACAAGGGAAAAAAAGAAAACATCTGAAAGACTGAAACTTATAAATACTGCAACCAGAAAGGATAGAAGATAACACTGCCACCAAATATTGCCTTCAGAATACAAAGTGATCGCAGACATCTGAGTGTATTTTCAATTAAGTTTTTACACAATGGCTTTTCATGCATATGATTAACATTGCAAACCCTTGACTTTTCTATACTTTCTTATAAATCTGAGATTGTTTTCATGAAGAAGACAACCATTAAGATTAATCAATTAAGCAAAAATTAAGATATATAAACTTGAATTGTGAAGATAAACTGTTTTCATTTTTCTTCAAGTATAACCCTAACTTCAACAAACTTAAAACCCAGCAATCTTATGGAAATGGAAAACGTATAAAAGAATGAACCGCAAAACAATTTCTAGCTTTCAGGATATGTGAACTCTAAATGACATACTATTTAGTTTTTGGAAAAACTTGAACAACCTCTAGGACACATGATTGTTTTATGTTATACCAGGAGGAAGAAAAAATTTCCAATGATGTACTTATGAAACACTCATGGCACACCCGAGGGCTCTTTTGAAGAATTCAGGAATTTCTCAATGCATCATTCAATTTGACACTTAAACTACATTTGACATGCAAAAGCTTGCACATAAAATTTAAATATGAATTAGATTAATGCAAAAGATTGATTTGAAATTAAAGTACATATAGAAAAAGGGTTCATAAAAGTAAGGCTTACCACATAAGAAGTTGACAGAACTTGATCTCCCATAGGTGCATCTCCAAAGGTTTCACTATTGCGTGAATCCAACATTATGTCCTCAGTTTCGTCATATCCACTATCATCAACCGGTATACCTCTGTAAACAGATGAGAATCTTGTTTCTTCATCAATATCAAAAGTTTCATCTAGGTGGATTCCTCTTTCCTGTTGCACAAATAGAAGACATATTAGTAACTTCACAACAGCAGCTCACCAATGACTAAAAATAAAATTATTAAAAAATAGCAACATCAACAGACAGAGAGAAAACAAAAATGGGATTGAGATAATTACTTCTGCTAAATGAAGGTCCTTTGTGTCCTCGCCCTCAATTTCTTTAGCTATTCTCAAAGCTTGCTTCTCTAACTCTCTCATTTGAGGACCCTTCTCCAGCTTCGTAGTGTAAAGCTCCTCGTCAAAGGTGCTTTTAACTCCAAATAATGTTGCATTTGTTTCAAATTGATCCCAACCCCTATTAGAAGAATTCATAACTATATTATATCCATAAATTTTCAGAAGAAAATGTCCCAACACTCCCTAGCTCAGCTCCCATTATAAAAACTTATCCATACAGCTATAGATTTTTCCTCATACTTCAATCATCATCTACAAGTTCCTAGCCCTCAAACCATAAGGGGGCTATAGTTATTAGATGATACAACCACTCAGTTTCGTCATGACAATAAATCAGATACCAGGGAAACAACCAGATCAGTACATAGATACCAATAACATACTGGTTAAGCTAAAGTCTATAAACCTAAGAAATTTAACCAGTCATGCAGCCAACCCACCTTAAGCAATATGCTGCACAAAACAATTAAATTTCTTGGACTATATCTTCATTAATTCTGGTTCAAAATTCCAGCAAATCATAGTTTTTTTAGTTAACTGTAAATACAGAAAGAACCAAAGTAACCACAAACAGAAAATAGTTGATAGCAAGGATAGTCAGCTCAGGTCCTAATCAAGTAGAGGAGTATTTCCAAATAGTATAAACACTACCAACATATATTGGATACACAGTACAGACACAAGCACACAAATACATAGCTATATGAGATTACCTATTCCACTGCCCATCGAATATATTCTCTAATTCAGGGCATTGTGGGTCATCTTCATCAGGGACCCAAGGTGCTAGCTCTCTCTCCACTTCAGAATTACGGGTTTGGGATATATATGAATCTATCAAAATCTCTTGCTGCTTTTCATGTTGGACTTCATTGGCAATCCCATCCGCAGTAACACACACATCCTGAAACCATTATTAAATAGCAGATTTAGAAATATATTCAAGTGGATTTTCTTGCCATAACATTTAAGCACATAGTGAACTGCATTTATTTTTCCTCAGCTCATCTCTTACAATCAAATCACATGTTAATACCTAAAAAATCAGTTTTGAAAGGCACCATTGCAATATTATAAAACAGAAAATGCAACAGACCTTTGCTAACACTTGAACAATGTCTTTGCCAGGAACAATCATAAATTTTGTAGGAGCCTTGCTAAGTTCTGTTCTCTGGCCACGAAAAGAAACATCCTTTATCGTCCGAGCCATTTCCAGAGAAATTGCTGACAGGGATATGGAAGTGGGGACGTTAACAAGATAAACAAAAACATGAAGGAGAATATCTGAGCAAAACAATATCTGCAATGGAAATACCAAAATTTAATCTTTTAAACAGAACAAGGTCAACATACCAAATTCCTTTTCAATATTTGTTGTGTGAAATATGCCCGAGAGTATGGATCCATTTTTTAGATGGACTTCCACGGTCTGCCCAATGAGACATGCTGATAAGTATATCAACCGATCGCGTGCAGGACTCTCATGAACTCCCACTTTGCCACCAACCACTGCACCTAAATCCATCCTGTCAGAGAGAGAAAATGGAAGACATAATTGGAAAAAAGAAAATAGAAAAGAAACACACTGGAGCTGCCAGATCTGTTCAGATTTGGTTTTCCAGATTGCAGCTTATTGTCCAATCTTGTCCCTCCATCTTTTTCAGCTCTTCGGCGACCAAATCCATTGTTATAAGATTTGGACTGCGCAGCCTGTTGCAGACTCATGTTGACAGCAGCAACACTCCACCCACAAAGAACAAGCTAAAAATAAGTAAAACTCATTGTAAAGCAGAATGATGGACAAGACAAATGCAGATATATTTGGACACACTGCATTTTAAGCGAGACCAAACTGCATTGACATTAAGGTTAAAGGAAACAGGTACCACAGGAAAGAAAGAACCCTAGTTATTATAGGTGCAAAGTGCACTAAAGCGCAAGGGGGTCATGGAGCCTTGGCGCAAGGCGCACGGCTCAGACGAGCGTCTAAACAGCACAAGGCACAAAAAGAATAAAAATATATAAAATCATAAATGATAATATTTAAAATATAAGAAATGATAAATTCTATAATCAAAATGCAATAAATAGTAAATCATGATAAATAGTCTTAATCATAAATTTTAAGACGCAATAAATCCCATATTCTAAAGTTCAAGTGTTCAGCTAATTAGTAAATCCTAAGTTGACTAATAGCAACTTCTCATGAAAAGCCTCCAAATTCATCAATCATCGCCATCACTTTCCTCATGTCCAACATCATCAAATTCTTCTTCAGGAATCTGATCCTCTTCATCCTCATCTACAAAATAAGTTTTCCATTGTGTGTTTGGGTCTCTTCAAAGTCTTTTTTTCATTTTTGGTGTTTATTTTGAACAGTAGATGTGCCTAATCCAATGATGGAGATTAAAACCCTAAAGAAAAACCCATTTGACATATATAGGCACACCACGGCGTGCCTCTTATAACCATGGCCAGGCCCACAAAGGCACGCCGTCTCTTGGCGAAAGCACGCTCCTTTGGGGGTGCTAAGGCGCTCGGCCTAGTGCCTTGTGGCCATGGAGTCTTAGGCACGCCTTTAACAACTATAGAGAGAGCATTGAAATATAAGAAGCAACACGTGGAGAACTAAAGCAACGATTCTTCAAGGAGAGCCGAACATGGAGATCATTAATAATAAAAAGGACGTTATAATAAAAAACCCACATGTGAAAGAACATTGAAGTCTCCATGCTGTCCTGAATGGAGTATGACAAAGGAGATCAATTGTTTGGCCTACCTCAAATAATTTTGATATGTAAGGTAAAAAATTTCTGTGCTGTGTTTCACTAGTCATACCATATCAGCAGGTGCCTAAAGGGCACAATTGTAAAAGGTCCACTCCACCCAAAATCAATAGGTTGTTTCCATCAGCAATACCAAGCACGATTATCACTTGACTCAATTTATACCATCCATCAGAGTTCAAGAGCTTAATGATTAACCAATTATATAATGCCAACTCTTACACAAACTCTTGGAGGGAGAGGCAGGTAGTCTTAATACAGCAAAAAAGGAATACAGTGTGCAAATGCATTTCTACAACATGGTTTCTTGTCATTTGAGTACTCCAAATGCACCTCAATCAAGTAGGACATGAATCATCCAACCCCAGTAACTAGCATATCCAATTTTTCTTTAGCATACTTGTATTGAAAAACAAGTAGCGAAATATAACAATTCACAATGTCAGATATTTGAGTTGTTCCAGTTTTTAATAGCAGAAAGAACTCTTAAATTAAGAAATTCATTATATCATTTTTCTCTCCTTCAACAACAGTTCTCTCCGCATTACTTAGTTTTCCTTTTTCTAACATCAACAATATCAGAATGTTAGCATGATTATGCAGATTCTCAAACACAAGTTTAAACTGGCAGCCCTGAAAACATTCTGTGTCCAACTTTTCAGTTCTAAACAAATCTTTGTTTAATGTTTAACGGCTTAATATATAATGTAACCAAATCAAAGTGAAAACCTGATCCTTTTTCTATTCTTGCAAAATATTGGTTACTGTGGACAGGCTCCTAAACCATATCACCCAATAATGAACTCTAAATGAATGGCATGCAATTCTGGGGAGTACAACTGCACCGATCACAAATATAACTAGTATAAGGATCTAACAGAAAAAAAGGCTTTAGGTGGTTGTCATCCTTGACCTGAGTCAAATTCATAAAAAGAATGTGCCTACCAAAACTCCAACTAAATAGCATTCAAGTGTTCAGCTTGATATCATATAATAAATATTATATAAATAACGTCTGAAACGAAACAGCACTCAGAAGTGTAAACAAGAAAAACAAATTTATGGGTTCAACACAAGAACGGTAAGTGCTACTAGAGAAAATAACTCCATTACGTAAACTCACACTAGAACTGCACATTCATAAATATAACTGAGCGCACTTACATAAGTAAGTTAAAGTAAATTTTGCTGCAGTACAAGCATGCGTGAAGGTAGTAACAGTACCTAGAACGAGCCAAAAACAACTAAAATGAGCAAAACTTCGAATATCAAACCAAAAAGAACCAAAATCGTGAAATCAACAGCATATGCTAGATACTTGAGAGGGCAAAACCAAAGGGACATGCAGAGCACAGAATTAACAAAATCGTGGATGACTGAGAAACCCATTAAGAATGAGCATTTCAAGGAAAAACAAAAACAAGAACGCATAAAACTTACAGGCATTTATAATTATACCCAGTTTAACTGCGATTCTGCGAAGAAAATGCAATTAACTCGACAACAGCTACACATACAATCTCACATCTAAACCAAAATAATCCCCCCAAATTGGAAACTGATGAGCTACAATAAACAACCCTAACACAAAACAAGCACAAGTGACTCGCTGCCAATATTCGAACACAACTAAAATGAGCAAGCAAACAATACAATACACGAAATCAATCACTAACGAGAATGATCAAGAACATGATCCATACCTTAAAAAAAGCACACTTGAAACGGCTTGAAGCAAGAGATTGCAGTAGGAGGGCTAGGGTTAGAGGAAAAGGATATCGTCTTAGGGCTCGAAAACGGAAAGGATCAGAGAGAACGAATCACGAAGCTAGTACGAAGTAGCAGTAACAGGTGCGCCGCGTATAAATGAGACAGCGTGAATCGTCGTGATCGAGAGAGCGGGGAAGATGAAGAGCAAAAACGGGGAAATGGAGGGACGAATGGGAGAGGCTTTGGTGTTTTTGAAGGGAAATTGTGAAAACGTATATGAAGAATTGAAAATACCACGAATTGAAAAGGAATTTATTGGGTGTAGCCGATCCTATTCTTTTTATACTGCGCTACCTGAGCGGTTTTTTAACCGCTTTCCTTTTTTGTCAATTATCCTTTCTTTTTCCGTCTCCCGTAAAAAAAAAGATAGAGAGGTCAAAAGGGAAGGAAATTAACCTTTAAAAAAAAAAAAAAAAAAAAAATTAATGTTACTTAAGGATCGTTTGTTTTACTTGCTGTTTGTTATTACGGTTTGTTGTTGCTATTTGCTGTTACGGTTTTACTGTTTGCTGTTGAAAAAAACTGTTTTTCCAAAAAGCAGAGATTCTCTGCTTTTGTAAAATGCTGTTTTTCAAGTGTAAAAGGCAAACATGAGATAACTAACCAAATACCCAATGTTGGTGTAAAAGGCAAATATGATGTCACAACCAAACACCTAAAACTCTCCATTTTGAAGTGAAAAGGCAAACATTAGCACGAAAATGAGCAACCAAACACTCCCTTATTATTAATTCTATAAAACGTTTTAATGGTACAGTGATTTTAATAAATTTAATTTAGGGCTCATTTGTTTTACTTACTGTTTGCTGTTACGGTTTGCTATTTGTTGTTTGCTGTTACGGTTTGATGTTTGCTGTTGGAAAAAGCTGCTTTTCCAAAAAGCGGAGATTCTCTGCTTTTGTAAAATGTTACTTTTCGAGTGTAAAAGGCAAACATGAGGTCATTAACCAAACACCTAACGCTACTTTTCGGACGTAAAAGACAAACAAGAGATCACTAACCAAACACCTAAAACTCTTCTTTTTGAAGTGAAAATGCAAACAGGTGCACGAAAAGGAGCAACCAAACACCCTTTAAAGAGTCTTTCATGAGCATGCCATGTAATCTACAGATGATGTGTCAAATAAAAAAAATTGGCATAATTATAACTATAAGTATATAGTGTAATAAAAATTTGAATATGTTGTGTCAAATAGAGAAAAAAAATGCATAATTATAAAAAAGTTGATTATTACAATAAAAATAAAATGAAATTAATGTTCATTATTAATTTTGTAGAATATTTTAATGGTTATATTAGTTTTAATCATTAATTCGAATTAATTGAGTAAAAGATTAATTTTGGTAAAACATTCTAATAGTATACCTATAAGAGTGAATTTTGTATCATTTGAAACATATAAACAGTTCATCTGAAAAAATTTCTCTGTGTTAAATTTTGGTTAGCTCCCTAAACTTTTATTTGAATTTGTTCGTTCTATTTCTTGGTTTTCTAGTGATAATTCGACACACATATCTAGAGTTTGACTCACACTTGTTTTATATTTTGGGAGACGATTATCGATTGCGATAAAATCTGTCTTGAAGAAACTGATAAAATCTAGAGTTTGTAGTTTTGTTATTTATGTTATTCGATTTAATAAAATTATTATTCTATTTTGTAATTATAACGGTGAATTTAAAGATGTTTTTTTTTCAAAATAGATTATATATATATATATATATATATATATAATAGTTGAAATGTAATGTATCTAAGAGTTGAAATGTAATGTATCTGTCACCAAGTTTGGAAATGGAGAAACGAGGAGATTTTTGGAGATAAAACTGTTTTTATGACAAACTTAGCTGATTTCTTCTCGAAAAAACTTTTCTCTATTATCGATAGTTTCAAAGGAGAGTCCCTTGCCAGAGCCTCTCAGTGTTGTGATGTCCATCTCGTGGGATGGAGCAGGCCAAGAGAGGGGGTTGTGAAGCTGAATACTGATGGTTCCTGCCTCAGTAACGGTAAGATTGCGGCTGGAGGTGTGCTTAGAGATGCAGGGGGCGCCTGGCTTTCTGGGTTCTCCCAGAATTTAGGGTTGGGTTCTTCCTTTTCTGCGGAGCTCTGGGCTATTCTTACTGGAATCAATCTTGCTAAAAGGCTGGGTGTTAAGAGGCTCTCTGTGGAGTCTGATAATTTGGAAGCAATCAAAATTATTTCTGAGAATCATTCTATGGGTCTTAACAGTCGCAACCTCATCAAAGCTATTAAAAGGCTTTGCTCCTCCTTTGAGTTCGTAGAGTTCAGACACATTTTTAGAGAGCAGAATCGTGTTGCTGATCGCTTGGCGACGGCGGGCCATGAAGGGACGTTAGGCGTTACTACCCTTCCTGTTTCCCCTCATTTCATCTCTCCTCTTCTCTTAGAAGATAAGATTGGGGTTAGCTTCCCTAGGCTAATTCCTAGGTAGTTTGTTGTTGTTCGTTTTTCTTTTCCTTTTCTACCAAAAAAAAAAAAAGAGTTGATCACGTCATCTCAAAGAATGACGTGTCATTACAATAGAATTTCATATCACCTTTTCAGGTTCTATTCTAAAAACTGTTTTTAAATTAATTTTATTTATTAATCTTTAATTTATAGTTTTAGGATTAAGTGGTTACTACAAAATTATATCTCATTAATAGAAATGAATGAGAATTAATATTTATTATTAATTTTGTAAAACATTTAAACAGTTACACTAGTTTTAAGTGAATTAATACACTGATTTCTAACTATTAGTAAATAATTAAAAATATTTAATTTTTATTGTGAGTGGGACGGCAGATCAATAACGAGTTGAAGAGATTAACGATGAAGAGAGAGATGCACATGCATTATGTCAATAATCTGTGGATGGACTGAATAAATAAAAAGTATTTATTTTTATTTATCAGGACAATATTGGATATTTAACTTATATTTTAATTCGTATAAACAAATTTTAGCACAAACTAAATTTTGTTTCTATTTAGACAACAAATCTTATGTCTTCCCAGAGCTAAGAGTGAGAAGAAAAGCAAAATTCACTACGATTTTATAATTTGTTTTATACACAAAACAAAAGATATATGAAGCATTGCCTATGTATTACTTTGGAAAAAATAATCAGTATATATTTAGATAACTACTTAATTAGATAAATGTAACCAAGTAGATAACTACTTATCAACTATACTATAATATATATATATATATATATATATATATTTATATTTTTAATAATTAATTGACATTCGGTCGGTTTCGGTTAACTGCGGTTTTTGGAATACGAAAACCGTAACCATAACCATTAACCACTATTTTTAAAATTAAACATCGTACACTAATCCATCGGTTTCGGTTAACCTTTTTCGGTATGTTTTTCGGATTTTCGTGTGCACCCCTACCGACATGCAAAAAAATATGAAACCACATAATTTTATTTGAAATTCACCCTACTAATAAATATAGAAAATATAATAAATAAAAAAATGGTATTACAATTATATATATATTACTAGCTTTAAACCCGTGCAATGCACGGATTTACATGATTTTATAATATTCTCTCCATTTTTAAAGGGTGTCAAGTAAGAAAAAATTATTTGTTTAGAAATAGTTGTGATTTTATAAAATCATTTAAACATTTAATACTTTTTTATACATAAATGTAAAGAGAAATGCTCGTATTGAGAATGTATAGAGAAATGTAAATTGTATTTTGAAAAATAAATGACTTACAAAGTAAATGTAATAGATTTCTTAACTATGTCAAATCGATGTTAAAAAGAGTTAAAGTAAAACTAAATTAGGCTAAACTAAGGTTAAATATCTTAAGACCGGTCGATGATTTGAAAACTTTGGATCTATAATTTGGTTATAACCAAAATTTTATTATTTGTCATCTAGCCTATTATTTGGTCATTTCACCAAATTTAGATGGAATTCTATAAAATCAACTGGAATTCTATAAAATCGACCGCTATCACCTTGACACAAGATAATATTTTGTCACTTAAACTTATCATGTGATATGTCTTACAATTTTCTTGCTATATAGATTTTCTTTTGTGAAAATATGAAAATAATTAATTAGATTTAAAAAGGTAAAAAACAAAATTTTGAACAAAAATCTACCAAATCTAAATGTCAAAATACCGCAACGTTAAATGAGATAATAGTTATATTAGGGCTGAAATAGTTGTTTAAGCCTTCTTTTCACTGATCATCAGATATCTAACTATCAAAGAATTATATATTTATTTTCTAAAAAAAAGACTATATATTTATTTAAAACAATAAATGTAATATAAATTGTAGTAAATAATTCTAAAAATACTGGACAGCTCATTTGCTAAACAACTATCGTGCAACAGTTGCAAAGCGAAATAATCTTAGGTTAAGGTGTAAAACTACTTCTAACGTTTTGGGTCAGGAGCAATATTGCTTCTAACGTCTAAAATGTTGCAATTTTACCCCTAACGTTGGAAGCTAAGAGCAATTTTACCCCTAACGTTGATAAATTTGGTCAATTTGAGAAATAATTCATCAACTGTCTTCTCGGTCATGAATCTTATCATCTACACTTTACACGTTCGTCATTTTATCAGTAACAAATCACAAACATATGTTGGGATTTGAAAAAAAAAATAAAAAATATACTATTTTTGTATGAATTGGACAAAAAATCAAAAAATTAACCGAATTTATAAATAGTAATCTCCAATTCTATTATTAAATTATAAAAACATGAAATCCTTTTTTAGAATGAATTGATATGCAATTGATGTAGAATAAAGAACAAAAATATTTGTGTTTTATAATAGTGTCTAAAATTGACCAAATTATCAACGTTAGGAATAAAATTGCTTTTGGCTACCAATATTAAGGATAAAATTAAACTATTTTAAACGTTAGGATAAAATTGCTCCTGACCCAAACCCAAACCGTCACTGATATTTTTGCACCTTAACCAATAATCTTTGTACTTCTACCTATTCTTTGATATTGTAGTGCAAACTGAAATAACCTTATTATAAAACCAGGATGTAAAAAGAGTTCATAGAATTTGATATTGCAGCTTGTTTATTCTTTTCTCATGCATAAGAATGAGGAATGTGCCTACAAATCCCAAGCCACATTACCAACATCCTAACTTGAACATCATTCAAGCGTTCATATTAATGGCACACTTTGAACATTACAAAATAATATTAATAATTGGTATCTTTTATTAGACATTCACAACCATGGATTTCATTATTGCAGAATTACAAAATCCATGGCTACAGAAAAATGATGTTTGCCTTCTCCAACTAATCCTGTAAACATAATCACCACTTGTAATAAAATAAGAAATAAAACAACCAGCATTATAAGTAAGTACCTAAAAACTTAAATTCCTTTCACACATTTTACTAAACAAAGTAAACCACATGCGGCTTCCATATAGACATTACCTTTTCCAACCTCCAGAAGTTTATACTTCGAACCAAGACTATCCTACAATTATTTCTATATTTATGAGACTGTTATAAAAAGGAACGAAAAAACAGTCGAACTTTAATTAAGGTCAGATTCCATGGTTTGAATGGTGGTAATTAACAATGTTCACTTCAACAAATGTATTGTTATGATGATCTTCCAAATCTACAAAACAAAAACAAAAAAAGATCATGAAATTTAATTCATTTCGTATCTCATAAATCGTTGTTTGTGATAAATTATAATAGTGATGACATTGTTTTTCCGAAATCAAGAGAAAATACATTTAAAAGGGAGATAAAGAGCAACACCATTCTTACACAGCTACGTTCAGGAGGCATTTTACCTGATGCAAAACTTGAGGTAATAAAGCACGAACAAACTTTTACTATAAACAAACAATCCATCATTCTGGTAGTAAAACCACACATAAAATTCACAAACAAAATTGAAAGAAAAAAACACTTGGAGAACACTTTAATAGCCCATAATTCAACAACTTTAGCATCTATTTTTTTCCCAATTCATGTAAACCTTATTTAAGGTCATTCTTCTCCATTTATTCAATCCAAAATTAATAAAATGCCTCCATGATCATGGCTCTAATTGTCTTTTCTAATAGAGAAGTCTAATACAACCAAAGCAACAAACAAAATTCATGAAGTTTGGGAACTTTTTGTAAATATGAATTCTAGGAGACCATATTTCAAACCAAATTCTTTAAGCCAAAAATATTAACTAATGAATTCTTGAAGATTATATTTCAAACTAATACAGAACCTTTTAGCTAAACCAAGATTCTAGGCGCTTGAAATGCCTTCACAAATTCCCATAATTGTAACTGAATTAAGCATAATCCCAATTGATCCCATCTCCTGAGAAATATCAAATGCTCTATTAGAAAATCCCACTTGAACAAATCCCACAATCATCACATTCTAGGAAGCAACATCTCTGTTAAGCATTTCAACAAACAAGAGTGCATAAGAAAATAAATAAATAACCAAAAGACATGTCTTGTAACAAATAATAATGTTGGTTAACAAACAAAGATGGGTGATTTCCAAGTAAGTTAAAAAAAAAAAGATTTTACAATGACAAATTAACAGGAAATAAGCAATGTTAGTTTCAAATTGCAAAAAGAGAGATTAAACAATTAAATTCAAAACCAAAAGAAACAAACTTTGAAGTAGGAATAATCTTCAAAATCCACAAAATAGTGAGAAGCAGAAATATCTGAGGCACTTACCAATACAGAAGAATTACAAATGAAATACAGAAGAATTACAAATGAAATACTAATGAATCAAAAGGGACTTGAGTATTACCTTCAATTTTCATGTGCTCTGACCCAATAGTGCTACCATCACGCTATTCAATCCATGGAGCCACACTGATAAAACAAATTGAACTGAAATTTCACCCAGCATGGTATATCCAGACTAATAATCTAAATGACTATTTCCTTATGCTGTAAACATTATTCAACAAATCATTAAACTATTTTCTCAAAATGAAACTATTTTCAACAAAGACCGATTACAAAAATAAAATCACCTCAGACACTGTCTCTCAATAGACTCAAGACATTGTATCACTCTCTGTCTTTGTGCATCAGATTTCACATGAGATCCATCTATGTGTCTGATGTAGTATTCCTATAAAATAGAAACAGAGATTGTGCTCATCTGCCAACCCAAGCAAATTCATTTTAAAAAAGCCACTTCTAAAAAAAAAATAGTAAATCTAACCATCACATTACCGTAATTGATTCTAGAATTGTTCATTACCACTCAGCATGGTATAGCCACACTAATAATCTAAATGACTATTTCCTTATGCTGTAAACATGATTCAACAAATCATTAAATGATTTTCTCAAAATGAAACTATAACAAAGACGGATTACAAAAATAAAATCACCTCAGACACTCGTCTCTCAATAGACGCTTCAAGACATTGTATCACTCTCTGTCTTTCTGCATCAGATTTCACCGGAGATCCATCTATGTGTCTGATGTAGTATTCCTGTAAAATAGAAACAGAGATTGTGCTCATCTGCCAACCCAAGCAAATTCATTTTAAAAAAACCACTTCTAAAAAAAATAGTAAATCTAACCATCACGTTACCGTAATTGATTCTAGAATTGTTCATTACCTAAAACTAAAAGAAAGTAGAATCAAATTTGTAAGATACATATGGAAAACTTGCCTGAGAATGCAGCAACAACCACCCCCAATTTCTTGACTCCAATCAAAACCATGAATTGCCTCACGTACATGAGCATAATGGCGTGTCCAGAATCTCTGACCAATCCTCCATGTTGTCACCACTTCTGGTTGGTTTTCTTTCACAGCTAAAGATACTGATTTCTAGAGGAATCGAGCATTGTTACTGCAATTGATTCTCGAAATAGCTGTAATTTGCCGAGAGGTTCACGGTCGAAGGAGCAGCTTGACACATATAAACCCTAGTTCCATTTCTTTGAAAGCACAAAGAGAGATGAATAGCCTAAAAGATGAGTAACATAAAAGGGAACTATCACTTGGGAGAGGGAAAATCGCATAAAAAAAACGGGAGGGAGAGAGTAGCGTACTGGGTTAGGAATAAGAAAGAAAGATCAGGTTGTTGGAGAGGTTGTTGGAGATTAGAGTAGATGAATTAAAAAAATATTTGAAAATCCTGTTAATTGATGCATCACCAAATAGCGTATTATTTTGACACATCAGGATTTAATATTGCGACAAGTGTTACTTTTATCTCCACGTTTTATATATATAATAGATAAAACTGAATGCTTTCAACGGTACAATTTAGTATTTTTATAAAAAATTTCCAATTAAGTCCCTCCAATTCTTCCATACCTTTTATTTTTAGGTGTTTTTTGGTCTTTTCAAGTTTCTACTGCTCACAACAAAACAACGTCGTTTAAGAGGGTATTTTCATCCATCCCCTACCCAGTTCAGGGTTACGCGCTTTTACGTACTTTTGAAGTTAACTTTTGATTCCCAACAACTCCGAACGATGAACATGTTAAACTTCAAGGCCATCAAGCGATTTGATAAACAGGAGGGTCATCAAGACTATAAAACCCCTTAGTTAAATCTTTAATCGAACCAACACTACAACCACAAAAAGCACATACCACTTCTGCTAAGCAATAACTTTGTAAGTTAAGCACAAATTACATGAATATATGTAAGAACCCAGATCTAATTCAAGCTCATGATATGAGAAGGAAAGTTCAGTTAAGCAAGGCTTCATCTAGCATTGCATCAGAAGAAGAGCACCCTATTGAAGTCATCTGGAGAAGTAAACTAATGATGCTAATAGAGGAAGGAAATAATAATGCATTAAGAGATCACAACTGGCAGATATACCTTACCAAATACAAACATTAGCAAGTCATAAAGTATCGAACAAAGAACTTTTCAGAAAAAAAAGTATCGAACAAAGAACTTAACATGTATGAAAGTAAAAGATAAAACAAATATAGAAGGGCGAAGGGCGTTATGCAGACAATGGTGCAACTAATGAACTTTCCAACAACTACATAAGTTACTGCCATCTTATAAAAAATGGAAATGGAAGTATTAAAAAACACAACTTAAAGTATATTATTAACATTTTCCTAGAACAAACAATTTAAAGAAATATGGCAATCAATATATCAGTTCAGTTCCATAAAAGAAATAATAAGAAAGAACAAAAGACAAAGAACTAAACCATAAAAATTAGTTGATGGAAATCTTTGTCTAGACTTTTTTTTCCAAATTGGAAATGATATCTAGCACAAAAATAATGAAACCATAAGAAACTAAGGAAGGTTTGAAGAACTCATTTTAAATCAATTGGAGAAACATTGTTTCTCCTTGCTTCATCTTTGTATGTTAGAACGCGTGAGAAATGGATGAAAAGAAAAACACGTCCGAACCAAAAAGAGAAGTGAAAATTTTGAAAAAAATGAAAAAGCAGAAAATATAAACCACAAAAAAAAAAGAAACATGCACTTAAGATCATATCCAACCTGAAAATTGTCATAGAGCAAAAGAAAAATCAATATGTTAGCAACAAAGAAAGGCATTCCATAGAAGAGAACTCAAAGAAAACACCAGGTCTTCAACACCAGACCTGAACGTGAAGTAAATTAGAAGAAAAATAAAACACAAAAATCAAAAGATATGAGGGCACGTAAGAAATGAATGAAAAGAAAAACACGTCTAGACCTATAAGAAGTGAAAAATTTGAAAATATGAAAAAGCAGATAAAATAAAACACAGAAAAATTAGAAACATGCACCTAAGATCATGTCGAACCTGAAAATTGTCATAGAGCAAAAGAAAAATCAAAATGTTACCAACAGAGCAACAAACAAAATAATAGAACCCTAGAAATTAGAAGTCATCTAAATAAAGAAATATGCATACCTTTGTTCAGATCTAACCATCCAGTGAGGCACAAACACTTGATCCCACAGCAAGAAACCTAAATAAATGAAATCTTACCCGCTCAAAATCATGACATGCTTTTCCATTTCATCTATGGAAATAATAGGTAAGAAAAAGAAGATTCCTGAAAAATTAAGAAAGAAAAACCCAGATACAAAAGAAAGAAAGAACAAAAGTAGAGATAGTAGTCATTTCTGTAGGAAAATAGATAAGTCTAGGCGTAGCGGAATAATAAAATTTTATCTATTATATCTATTTCCCTTTTTCAAGATCTGTTAATTGTTATTTCATATAAAGAGGGATAGAAAGTAATACCTTTAGTGAAGAACTATCTACCGTTGCAAACGAAGTGCCCACAACTTCTTATTATCAACTCGTGAGCAATGAACGTTTTTATTCAACACAGAAAAACAAAACTAATCAGTAATCAACCTTTAAAGTATAGCAATCGCAATGATTGCCTCTAACAGAAATCGATACGAGATCAAAGAGGGAGTAAGAAATAAAGTAAATTAGCCGAGACGAAGACGGAACGATTCCTTCTCTTCTTTTCTATGTGTATTGAAATTATGAGGTTAGGGAGTCTATTTATAGACTTCTCAAAACCCTAATCTCAGTTGTGTTAGGTAATTAAATAATTGGAATCTTATTCTGAATAGGATTCCTAATTAGATAATTAAATAAACACTTTACTATTATCTAAATAATAACTAATTATATCTAGATAATTATTATTAATCAAATTAATAATTAATTAATGTCAGGGATAATTAATTAGAGTTTCAATCACATAAAAACTTCTAATAAATATTATCAGATAATCTTTTAATTTAATTCATAACCATAATCAAATTATAATTATTAATCAAATTAATTTATCCCCTAATTAATATATAAATTTCGGCCCCCTATATTATGTCTCACTAATTACATTTTCGTCCTCCGATTCCAAGTCCCATATGCGACCCATTAGGTTCTTTATTGCCACTAGTCGTATATATCCTTTGAAATTATTCATCACGATTAATTCCAACATATATATAACGGAATACCGTCGCGAGCTGTTACTAGCAGAACCTATGATATTCCCCCAGAGCAATTAAGAAGTCAGGTTGATAACTGACGTTAACCTTTCTGCATTAGGTACAGTATAATACGATCCTTCATCAACTATATCCTATCGGTCAATTCCTTATAACCATGGAACGTGTCAAGGTTACATATAACGAAGAGTTCGGTTTTACTTGTACAGGTTGAATTCACTCTGAAAAGATAAGTTAAGTGAAATGTTCATTTTTACTCTTAACTCTATCACCTTGCAAGGATTTCAGTCAATTCACCACAAGCGGCCATTTGGATATATCTCCCACTTATCGGGAGTGACGAATGCTCAATCTGACATTAACTATTCTGCAATTACTTTGTGTGATACCCAACCCTGCTCTCACACACCCCAGGCTCTCACCTGTTGGATCGTACTCACACAGAATCAAAGTATCAAACTCCATAATCTAGAATCACTAATTAACGAATGTTTGAGTCTGAGGATTAGTTATACCTACTAATACCAATGAGATGAACAATTGACACATTAGATAAATCAATCCATTCTGTTATCTCAAGTCGGGTCCCAATCCTAATAAACTCCTTCACCGGATCCATGTAACTGTCTAGATATCTGAATATCTAAAGCTTGTGAGATCAGTTTTCTGTCTCGACAGAAAACACTGTTACATGCAAGTCTCAAGAGTAATATGCCAACCCCTATAACATATTACTTGACTTGGATTTACTTTAAGTCTATTGGTCTATTATAAAGTACAGTCTCACTTCATGCTTGTATGAACACTTTATAACTACTTAAATAAACTTAGGGTTACTTTCTTTATGAAAGATTTGTGCCTTTATATATAGTTACATTTTAATGCTATATATCTGATTAAACAAATGATCAAATAAACAATTTATTCATTAATATTAATATCCTAAAACAATTGTCTTTAGGACACTAAACTCCAATAATTTCATGCGTTCTACAACTAAGCATAAGCTAGGACAGCCTGACCTTTCAACGGCTAAGCTAGGACATCCTGACCTTTCAACGCCGACCACAATTCCGCCTACCAAGTACTTCGTAGATCTGCACAAATAAAGGTAAAAAAGGAAACGACCATGTCTAAAAATAAATAACCCTCATGTCTAAAAATAAATAACCCCAAAGATCAGTAAAAGAAAGAAAGCAAGAGATGGTAAAAACAAAAGAATAAAATATCAGATCTAAACCCGTAGGAGCAAAAGAATGAAATAGAAAAAGCAATTAAATAGAGAAAATAACCAGATCTGCAATTAGAATGAAAATAAAAAAACATGATTCAGATTTGAAGATTGAAATAGCAGAAGGAAAAGGAAAAGGAAAAGGAAAATTGAAATGGATTTATAATTTTATTTATCTCTTCAACCCATAGATTCCAAAGCTTTAATTAACAACAACCCATAAACCAAAACAAAGCAACAAAAATGAAGTCCTCAAAAACCTAGGTCAGGTCAGAATGAGGGAAATATATTGAAAACACATAATTAGAAAGAAATGGAAAGGGGAAAAACTGAAATTAATACATCCTAACTCTTGTCTTTCTACAGCAGATATATAAAGTATCAATTGAGACAGGAAGACTGGAAAAAGGCAAAGTGTGAGTCATAAATCGGACGAAAACAATCACTATGATTCTGAATATATATACATAACTCATAAAGGTAGAAAAAGTACCATATATTGAGAAAAACACCGATCAATATAATGAAATGCTCTGGTTCTGAAAATCTATGTAAGAGCAAAGACATTGCACGGACAAAGAGTAATAGAGGCAGAAACCGAAAGAGGAAGAAGCAGATCAGGTGCGAGCAAAAGGTAATGACCAAATTGATGAAAAATCTAAAACCCTAGAAGCACACACGTAAAAGACCAAACTAACCTCCATCAAGCGAAGAGAGAGACCGACATAATATTTTGCATCAGCGGGGTGAAGGCAAAGAGAAGACAGGTTTCCGATGAAGACTCGTGGTCTCCGGTGTAGAAGGAATGAGGAAGAAAGAAAGTGTGGATCATAGAAGATGATGTGAGGCAAAGGAAGAGTAAAAGCGCGTAACCCTGAACTGGGTAGTGGATGGACGAAAATACCCTCTTAAACGGCGTCGTTTTGTTGTGAGCAGTAGAAACTTGAAAAGACCAAAAAACACCTAAAAATAAAAGTTATGGAAGAATTGGAGGGACTTAATTGGAATTTTTTTATAAAAATACTACTTTCATACATGTTAAGTTCTTTGTTCGATATTTTTTTTCTGAAAAGTTCTTTATTCGATACTTTATGACTTGCTAATGTTTGTATTTGGTAAGGTATATCTGCCAGTTGTGATCTCTTAATGCATTATTATTTCCTTCCTCTATTAGCATCATTAGTTTAGTTCTCTAGATGACTTTAATAGGGTGCTCTTCTTCTGATGCAATGCTTGATGAAGCCTTGCTTAACTGAACTTTCTTTCTCATATCATGAGCTTGAATTAGATCTGGGTTCTTACATATATTCATGTAATTTGTGCTTAACTTACAAAGTTATTGCTTAGTAGAAGTGGTATGTGCTTTTTGTGGTTATAGTGTTGGTTTGATTAAAGATTTAACTAAGGGGTTTTATAGTCTTGATGACCTTCCTGTTTATCAAATCGCTTGATGGCCTTGAAGTTTAACATGTTCATCGCTCGGAGTTGTTGGGAATCAAAAGTTAACTTCAACATGACATGATCTTTATCCCATATAATAGTTGTACTTGCCTGTTGCCCTCAAAAATTCCGTTTCTATTATACCTCCTACATTTAGTTTATGTGTTTAGGATTTTATTTTGTTTTGTGTTAGGATAATTAGATTTCTTGATTTTATTTGTTCATATTGAGCCATTGTAATTTTCTTCTCTTTTGGAAATTTAGCTGTTATTGTAATTTTTTTCATTGATAGAAAAAGTTGCAGGTACTTCTGTGCCAATAGGTATGAATATATAGGTAATGTGTAAAAATGTGTAATTTATTTTTATTGATTTAGAAGGTCAACAACTTTGAAAAGATCATCTTACCATATGGAATCTATATATAATATAAAACAGTAACGATAGAGCTGAGGTGTCACTTCCTCCTTTTTTACTGATAAAAAATATAATATATTAACTTTAGTTATATTATTATATTTATTTGTAAAAAGATTATTTTATCTGTACTATATCTAAGAGATCTACATAATTTAAATTAATCCCTAAAATCTCTCTAATTCTTTGCATATCTATATCTAAAAGTTATACATAATTTAAATTAATCCCTAAAATATCTCTAATTCTCTGCATATCTATATCTAAAAGTTCTACATAATTAAAATTACTCCCTAAAATCTCTCTAATTCTCTGCATATCTATATATAATATATAATATAAAACAGTAACGATGGAGCTGAGGTGTCACTTCCTCCTTTTTTACTGATAAAAAATATAATATAATATATAATATATTAACTTTAGTTATATTATTATATTTATTTATAAAAAGATTATTTTATCTGTACTATATCTAAGAGATCTACATAATTTAAATTAATCTCTAAAATCTCTCTAATTCTCTGCATATCTATATCTAAAAGTTATATATAATTTAAATTAATCCCTAAAATATCTCTAATTCCCTGCATATCTATATCTAAAAGTTCTACATAATTTAAATTAATCCCTAAAATCCTTCTAATTCTCTGCATATCTATATTCTATATAAAACAGTAACGATGGAGCTGAGGTGTCACTTCCTCCTTTTTTACTGATAAAAAATATAATAAAAAATATAATATATTAACTTTAGTTATATTATTATATTTATTTATAAAAAGATTATTTTATCCGTATTATATCTAAGAGTTCTACAGAATTTAAATTAATCCCTAAAATCTCTCTAATTCTCTGCATATCTATATATTATATAATATAAAACAGTAACGATGGAGCTGAGGTGTTACTCCCTCATTTTTTACTGATAAAAAATATAATATAAAATATAATATATTAACTTGAGTTATATTATTATATTTATTTATAAAAAGATTATTTTATCTGTACTATATCTAAGAGTTCTACAGAATTTAAATTAATCCCTAAAATCTCTCTAATTCTCTGCATATCTATATCTAAAAGTTCTACATAATTTAAATTAATCCCTAAAATCTCTCTAATTTTCTGTATATCTATATCTAAAAGTTCTGCATAATTTAAATTAATCCCTAAAATCCCTCTAATTCTCTGCATATCTATATTCTATATATAATATAAAACAGTAACGATGGAGCTGAGGTGTCACTTCCTCCTTTTTTACTAATAAAAAATATAATATATTAACTTTAGTTGTATTATTATATTTATTTATAAAAAGATTATTTTATCCGTACTATATCTAAGAGTTCTACAGAATTTAAATTAATCTCTAAAATCTTTCTAATTCTCTGCATATCTATATCTAAAAGTTCTACATAATTTAAATTAGTCCCTAAAATCTCTCTATTTCTTTGCATATCTATATATAATATAAAACAGTAACGATGGAACTGATGTGTCACTTCCTCCTTTTTTATATCATTAATTGTAATTATTAATTATATTTTTGTTAATATTTATATATTAAGATGAATCCGTGCATCGCACGGGTCAAAAACTAGTTTTATTGTATATCCGTTGCAAGCTTATTAATAAAATATATATTTTTATTTTCTTTATTAGGGTTAAGGTGCAAAAATACCCCTAACGTTTTGGGTCAGGAGCAATTTTACCCCTAACGTCTAAAATGGTGCAATTTTATCCCTAACGTTGGAAGCCAAGAGCAATTTTACCCCTAACGTTAATAAATTGGGTCAATTTGAGAAATAATTCATCAAATTGTCTTCTCGGTCATGAATCTTGTCATCTACACTTCATACGTGTGTCATTTTATCAGTAACAAATCATAAACATATGTTGGGATGTGAAAAAAAATAAAAAAATAAAAAAATATACTGTCTTTTTGTACGAATTAGACACAATAAATTTAAAAAATTCACCAAATTTATAAATATTAATCTCAAATTCTATTATTAAATTATAAAAAACATGAAATCCTTTTTTCAGAACGAATTGTTATGCAATTGGTGCTGAATAAGGAATAAAAATATCTGTGTTTCATAATAGCGTCTGAAATTGACCCAATTTATTAACGTTATGGGTAAAATTGCTTTTGACTTCCAACGTTAGGGGCAAAATTGCACCATTTTAGACGTTAGGGGTAAAATTGCTCCTGACCCAAAACGTTAGGGATATTTTTGCACCTTAACCCTCTTTATTAGCTATATAAAGGGATAATATGATGATTAAATCTGACCCTATGATTTGTTACAAAGTTCAGAATTGATTTTAAACTAATCAAATAATGCAAATTTAACTTTAACGTTTTCATTTCACAATCAAACAATTTTTTTTGAGTGAAAATATTACATTCTCTTAGTCAACGAGGATCGAGGATGATATCGAGAAGGAAATAGACGAATAACATGAGGAGGATGACAAAAAGAAGTATCTCTATGATTATGAGGCAAGAGATTCCGGCCATAGATTCTCGCTCTTTCAGATTCGTCATTCTTTGGTGTGGACGAAGAGAGTCAAAGAGATAGTGAATATGCAGTTTGGTTAACAGAGATGTGGAGAGGGAGATACATAAGTGACATTATATAGCGTTGGAGTTTTAGGGTTAAATATGAGTCATTTGATGATTGTTGTACTACGACTTATTTGATATAGACGACAATCATACATTTCATTTATCTTTGAGTTTTTTCTTTTTTATTTTGTTAGGTTATTTTCAAGGAAAATTCTATTGTAAAAATTTATTTTTATTTGCTACCATATTATTTAGTTATTTTCTTAGTTATTTTCTTCCCCGAAGCAAAGCGAGGGTATCTTTCTAGTATAGAATAAAAATCATCATCAATTAAAAAGTTCGACTAAAGAAAAAGTTTTAATTAGTTAGTATCATATTTAGAATTGAAATTGGACGAAAACGGTTTTCTAAATCAGAAATGTGTTTTCTATTCTCAATATGTACGAAAACATGTCATACTAGTTTCCGAGAGTTTTCATTTTCAATATGGATACAAAACACAAAAATGCTACGAGTTTCTATACAACATTGCTTGAAAGAGATCAATTGGTTCGAAATTTCAAACACTAATTTATACTATACGCAAAATTGATCTATTCAATATCACCTACATATTATCCGTCTTGATTCATACCTCATCTCTTAAGTAACACCTCATTGTCATTCTCTGAAACACTCTTTGCGTAAACCTTCCACTGCAACACCACCCCTCATAACTTAACTGTAAAATTTAAATCCAAAGTGGGATTATGAATCAAAGACACTCTTTGCTTAAACCTTCCACCGCAACACCACCCCTCAAAACTTAACCGTAAAATTTAAATCCAAAGTGGGACAAGCCAATCCATTTCAATAGGGATAATAAAAGCCCGTTGTTGCTGCTATTGGAAAAAAACTGTTTTTCTAAAAATTAAAGATTCTCTGCTTTTATAAAAGACTACTTTTAAGATATAAAAGACAAATGGGGATCACTAACCGAACACCTAAAACTCTCAATTTGGAAGTGAAAATGCAAACAGAAACGTAAAAAAAAAAAAAAAAACCAAACACCCACTAAATAAATACATACTACTTTTCCATCCAAAAGAAAATTCAATACGACACGTCGTTCTGCTGAGTTCAAATGAACTAAGATGGTATGACTCATTTTCATTCTCAATCTCAACACATATAGAACAGTTCCAGGAAGACTTAAATTACATTGTTTTCATTTTCAGATTCCCAATCAATATCTAAGAATTTCATAAGGGAACCAAATAATTATGTAACAACAAATACAACACTACCTGCCCTGCAATTAATTTTTTACATCAAATGGGCAACTCAATTTGCTGTTGTTTTCAATTTTACACCAGAAAGCTCCCAAGTTCGACCCCAGTTCCTGAATCATCCTGTTCGGGACAATCACAAGAAAACAAAGGCTGATTTGATCTATGTCCTCGTATTCTCCAGATATCAACAAGCCAAATGATACGAATGTATGTCCGTAAATGATTAATTCAACTACCTTGGAATCAAAGTGGTAAGTTAATCTTCTCAGCGTACTTGAAGATATCCGAATAAACTCGATCTCCTCCCAACTCTTCTCCTGTAGCTCCTGCTGCTATCCTCATAATATCCTCGATTAGAGCGAAATTCCCCATTATATCAACATGAGCACCGCTTTGGGTGCCTCGACCTTCCAGCAAATTTGCTGGAGGAGAATGGTCGTACTCCCTTACGTATGTTCGAATTCCTGATGGATTGAATCTGGTTTTCCCTCTCCACGCTTTAGCACACATGTACCCAGAACTTAATAAAGGAACCGTCTCATCCCCATCAACAGTATATACTCCGTCTTTCAGACAACTATCTTCATCTGCCCCGACAGCTGATGTATCAATTTGAAACGGAATGTAACATTCAGCAGCAGGAGACAGCCTATAAACATAGGCTCTTTCGGTTGGTATACCAACTCCGTACATCGAATATATTTCCATTTCCGGGGCATTCGGTAACCTGTAAAAACCAGAGTGTGATCAATTGCGTTATCATCGCATTTACAAGAATGTTGAAAGAAGAAACATCAAATCATAATTTCTGAGATTCTCACTTTGTCTCGAGAGGGTTTGACCAATATTTGGGGTGATTGTATTTTGGATCATCCAAATTGTCGGCAATTCCATATGAGAAATGAGCACCGCCACGCTCCATCATTTTTGGGGCAACAAAATTAAGCAAGTCTATAACAGAACCAGCAGTATAAACCTTATATTCTGCAACAGCTCTGATACCTCCGAATCCCATTTCATGGTATTCTGTCCATACATCAAGACAGGTATTATTTGCGACACTTCGACCTTTAACTGCACCCTGCATATTAAGAAAATGAAGAATGTGTTAGAGAAACACCTATAAAATTTCTTCAAAAATTGTGGAAAACCATGAAAGAAAAGCTGATTCTGATGCATAGAAGAAACAAGATCTCAATGAGAGCATTGTATAAAACACTATGAAGATCAACCAGTCAAAGCAACAAGTAGATGAAGAGGATAAATAGGAACACCTGTTTATAGGGTAAATTAGACCCATGGCCCTTCAACTTTGGCTTTACTTTCTTTATGGCCCTTGAACTTCAAAACCGGACGCAGAAGTCCATGAACTTTGACCTTTACTAACATAAAAGTCCCTTACGAAAGTAAACGACCTCAAAAAGACCGTTAAAATTGTTTAGAACTACATTTCCCATGTAATGTAACCATGTCTTTTATTTTCTAAAATCACTTTTTCCGGAGCTTTCTCTCTCTAAATATTGTTTTCATCAGCTCTGTAGAGAGTTACTTGCTATTTGAGTGGTCAAAAGTTAAGGGACTTTTATGTTAGTAAAGGGCAAAGTTCGGCGACTTTTATGTCCAATTTTGAAGTTCAAGGATCATATGAAATTTGCATAACTGAAAATAGACTAACCTTAAAGTCGATCCTATCAATATCAGATGAAGGTGCCTCTGCTACATCTTTCCCAAATGATATCATTCTTCCATACTTCATCTTTCTTTGGGAAGCATCGCTTTCAGTTCCATCTTGGTTGACATTATCAGTGCCATTGTTTACTTGCCTTTTCTTGTTAGGCATATAATTCTCCTCAGGTGACCAATCAAGATCACCCCAAATAGTTTCCCCACCACGCGGTATCATCGACATAGTTGAATCCCATGTTCGAGACATTTTCATTACATGTTGCAATGTCTGAAGGCGAAATATATCATTGTCCAAGAAACTTGGTGCAATGGCCCTGGAAATAGGGAATAGCATCATGTAAATTCAGAAGAGAAAGTGTCCAGTGGAAAAAAAAACAGTATGCCTTATCGACTATCAGCAATAGCAGAGCAATTTCTTAGCTCGGGAAGATAATACAAAGATTAATTTACTGTTTCTAAATCTGGCATAAGGTTGCTTGCATTAAATATGAAAAGCCGGCAGACAAACAGACCATGAACCTCAAATTATGTAAGATGTATTTTCCAATACAAGTAACTTATAACGAACCTGGCAACTGCGATATCCTTTGCTTCAGCCGAGAAAAGCCCAGCAATAGCTTTTGGAACACCTAAAAACGGTCCGCCAATATTCATCACTGCCTTGATATGCTTAGCGCACCAATCGGGCCCACCTCCTCCACCCATTGGAGCAGGTGCCTCAACCCACTTCATGAAATGCAGAAAGTACAAAACACCCATGGAATGTGGAACAATAACTGCCTTATTCCCACCATTAGTAGCAACCGTCAGTTCTATACTACTCTTCAGGCGACTTAATGTTTGATCACGGATCTGATTCATCAAGTTTAAAAGATGTGCGATTATTCAGACCATAAAATAAACAGTACTTGAAAAAATTCACAATTGTTCACAGGTTAGGAGAAAAGAAATAACAAAAACCTCAGTGTTCTGGAACGAAAGTCTCCAGTCGTATGAAGCCATGTACATTGTTTTCTCCTCATATCCAATTCGTGCTAAATTAGCAATTAGAACTGCCCACACAAAATAGCCGGGAGCAAAGTAATCAGCAGCCACAAGTCCAGAGACTGGCCTGACCCTTATACCATCAGGATCTAATCCAGTTTCATTGTCTAGTGACATATGCTCTACCCAACAAAGAGGCCTACAAAATATCCAACAAAACAATAGAGATTCACTTAAATGAACACCAGAACTGACTAAAGGAATTTCGAAAAGTTAACACTTCTAGCAAGCAGAAAGTTGCCAGTGATATCTAACTGAAACCAGCAATTTTGAGTCCCTAATAACATAGCTGATATTTATGTTTGGCTTCCATTACCGCAGATAGTTCCAATGTCCGCTTCAATTTACTTTGACGTGTCACCTTGCAGAAATTATACTCTTTGTCTTTTTCAAATTTTGTTTTTTTATAAAAGAAAAACAGTTGAATTAAAATCCTTTCCTCTTTTATATAGCTTGCAATTAAACTCAGAGCAGAACACAGGTTTCATCTGTTGACATGTCAATCCATTCATATACACAAATGATGAGGATCTTGAATACAGTTATCTAAATAAATTCGAGCTTTCTTGATCTAAAGCACTTCTTGCTTTCTGTGCCAGTTTAGTTAACTGGTGCAAACAGCAAGGTCAAAAAAAAATTCAGCAAGTTCAAACAAAACTCATTAATCACGAAGACGTGCAAAAAGACAACAGTTTTACACAGGCTCCAAAAAGACATTTTTAAGTGACGACAGCCTTTGCCATTTTTGTAAGAGCGAGCTGCTTTTCCAAATACAGAGGTAAAAAGTAGGGATGACAATTTCAGGTTATCGTGTCAAAATTGTGTTATGTTATCTATATGATTATATATGACATAAATGCAAGAAAAATGATCGGACTATCTTGTAAATTGTATTATATAGTGAAAATTGTCACTCCTAGATAAAAGTACTCACATAGAGAGTTTTAGCATTCAAACAAGGAGGTGAAATAAGTACAAACCAGTAGAAGCAACCAATTGTCTTCTTTTTAGTTAACCAATTTTAGAGATTAAGCATTCCACGCATTCACATATTCGATCACAATCACAAAGAACATGTCAATTCTCATTTCCATTTCATCAAACAGTTCAATAACAGTAAAAAATGATAATTGTGTCAATAGTGTCTTGTCAGGGTTCATGTCGGAAATTGCCACTCCTAAAACCACCCACATAGAAATTTTCAGCATTCAAGCAATGATTTATCTTCTTTTCAGCTATCTGCTATCCATATATATTCCAATACTTCCAAATCAAGACTACTAAAAGAAGAAAGAAAGGTAACCAACTTCAAAATTAACCAATTTTAGAGATTTAAAAACATCCACGCATTCATAAATGTAAAAGAACAGGCCAATTCCCATTTTCAATTCATCAAACACTTGAACTGCATAAAAAAGAAAAAAGTAGGTAACAAAAGCCCCAATTACTCTTACCTCTTATAGACTTCTCCAAAAGTTCCACCCCAAAGCCGCTTCCTAAACAATCCATCAGCACACTGATGTCCTTCCCACAATTCAAGCCCAGCCGTCACAATCCCAGGTACAAAAACCACTGGATGCTTCGCTCTCAGCCCCTCTTTGCTCAATTTCACACCAGGCGGGTCGGGTAAAGGACCCGTTATGGCCTCGGTAACAAATTGAGGCAGATATGCAGGCATTGCGTTGTAACTAAACAATAAAACCCACCAAGTTACGCATATGCAGCCGACGAACCAGCAGCAGGAATCGATGCAAGACCATTTTGGTTTCCTCACAACTTTCTTTGCTACCTCTTCTTCGCTATTAACCTTCTTCTGGTTCTTCTTCGGGTCATTGCTTTTACTATTATCCTCCTCTTCCTCCGATGTCGTAATTTTGCTGGGTTCAATGGGCTTTTTCCGGCGAATTAGAGGCATTTTTAGATGAAATCAAAATCAAAAGCTAACCGTGGAAACCCAAATAAAAACGACAGTTGCTTTCTATATTGAAAGATGCAAAGAGAACACAGAAGAAAAGGGGAAGAAAATAAAAGAAGCAACTTTAGAGACTTTTCCTATAAAAAATCAATAACAGTGTTTTGATTTTTTGAAATTTCCGGAGCTGCTGTGTATTGAAAAAGATTCATAAACTCGAATTTCTAGAGCATATGTTGAATTAAAAAAGGTTTCCCGGAAGAAAATCGAGAAAGCGCAGGAAAAGATGCTGAATTTATATAATATAGTTAAGTCTAGAACATGTCGCTGTGGTTATTTGACGCTGACCGTCAGGTCAGATTGGAAGATGAGACCATACTATAGGTAGGGTCCCCGTTCCGTTCCGTTCCGATCTGAAGAAGAAGACGGAGGACGGGGACGCTAACGTGGGATATATAAATTTAATATAATATATATAGATCCTCTTGGAAAAGATATAATATATATAGATTTCTTTTATTAAATAATATTAGGTTCATATTCACACTCAAACTAAACCACATAAAAAGAAAGAATTGTATATATAAATATAAATATATTCTAAGCTTAAACACGTTGTAAAATAGTATAATTTTTTTAAGTTAAAATGGTTCTCCAAGGGACGTATTAGTTTAACCAAATTAGAAAATAGGGAAATCTGTGGTTTACTCGATTTGTAAATAAAGGTTTATACATGAAGGTTTGTGGTATGTTTTATTTACAAACAAAGTATTACAATTATATAATTACGTTCTTATTACATCCAAAGACATTTTTATCTCAAAAAAATTATTCTTACATATTAGTAAAATACAACCCCCGAAAAAAAACAACTTTCTAAATCGAAACAACAAATAATATGGTGGAATTTTACGTTTTTTTTTACTAATTTGAGAGTTTATGAACTCAATTGATATTTAAGTTTATTTACACAGTTGCAATTTGATTTTGGAATATGTGTTTTGTCAAGTATAAATGTAATTGAAAAAAAAAATAAAAATTGCCCTTTTAATTAAGAGCGAGGAGGGGGGAATGAGGAGGCAGGACATCCCGACTAGGTCGGCACCCCCTACTGACCAAGAAACCCCGACCCGAATTTATTAATAAGAAAGTTGCAAAAGAATAAAACAATGAAAGAATGAAAAAACAGTAGAAAAATTACAATCCAGTATCTAATTACTTAAACCGGTAAGAGGCCCGGCCGGAGATGTTATCGTTGACCAAGATGCGGCAGAAGTCTGGTGTCGAATCCCACCAGTGTTCGAAAGTGTATATACGACCATAGTTAGCTAGGAGGTCTGCGACTCTGTTACCCTCGCGGAAGACGTGCGAAAAAACCAAGTTCATCGTGGGAAGAGTACGTAGGCACTGATTCCATTTAGTTCGGAGTTGCCAAGGGACTATCAAAGAGCGGGTCCGTAGGATAGAGACAGCGTATGTTGAGTCACTTTCCATCCAGACATTATGCCAGCCACGACTGTGAGCGTGCCCAATCGCAGCAATCACCGCCTGAAGCTCCGCCATATGGGCGAAAGGGAGATCGGAATGGAAAGCAAAAGCACCACAAGTTCTGCCCCAATTATCTCGAAAGATACCACCGCATCCCGCAGTTAAAAGCGTCGACGTCACAGAGGCGTCTGTATTCACCTTAATCCAGCCGAGCGGAGGAGGTTGCCATCGCATGGGGATAATGCGCGGTGCTCGCGAAAGCCTCGGACTGAGGGCAAACGAATCCAGGATTTTGCGTTCTACCACGGAGTTCCAGACCGTCCCCTTTCCCACTATGTCTGACTGACGAATCTACGCCCAAAGGAGCCTGAGAGATGTGTGAATATTTGGGAGAGTGTCTTGAAAAAGGCATTCGTTCCTCGCACGCCAGATTCCCCATACAACGTGAACCACGACACTAATCCAAAGTGTTCTTATTTGAGAGCTGAATCTGAACCTCAGCAACTAAACAATCAAATCGATGAGATTCCTCTCGAAATTTATCTACCGACCAAATAGAGCAGAGATGCTCTGCCAAAGTTGTGTCGCACACCTGCAGCTAACCATAATATGGTTGATTGATTCCTCGCTAGCCAAACAAAAACAACATCACATAACTAGTGGCACGCCGCGAGCTTGATACAAGTCCAGAGTTGGGATTTTGTTCCTAAAGGCACGCCAGAGGATAAGAGCATGAGAAGTTGGGATATCTGGCTGCCATATGCGACGAATTGGGTGAAGAGTTGGGCTACTCAACAACCAACTGTAAAATAATGCCACTGTAAATCGGCCATTTGATGCCGGTATCCATAGGCAAGTGTCCGTAGGATCCCCACTTGCGTCAACATTCTGAATTACGACTGTCACTTCCGGCGGTAAGGGGGAAGGTTTACCCAATTATCATGATAGCGAAAGTCTGCTACCCTGTCCCTGTACTTTGCTCTATCCGCGACGCTAAGACCGGTCCTCTCCGCCACTACAGGGATTAACCACTCTGAGTTCCATAAGCTAATCTCTAAAGATCCACCGATTAGCCACTGACAGTTATTTCGAATGAGGCGGTAAGCTCGCTTAATTGAGCACCATATCGATGACAGATCAGGGACCTCACATGGAAGACCGGCCGAGTTCAAGAACCTAGATCTGAGAGTTGTGAAGCAAAGCGAGGTTTTCGCTAGAATATCCCAAGCAAGCTTCCCAATTAACGCCACATTCCACTCTTCCAGACGTTTAACACCAAGGTCGCCTTCCTTGATAGGCAAAGTACATATATCCTAGTTCGGGACAATCAACTTTTTCCATGTTGTAGAGCCCGACCAGATAAAAATTTTGATGCAACGGGTTGGACGTTTAATTAGGCTCGACGGCCACTTATAAACCATAAATGAGTTCGTAAAGGAACCCGTGATCACGGCTTTAACCAGAGTCAGGCGTCCCACCATTGACAACACAGAGCCTTTCCCTTGCAATCTTATCCGCAATGCCCTGAAGATGAGACTTTCTCGGAGCACCGATAAATAGAGGAACCCTAAGGTACCTGAAAGGGAGGCTCTCGATCCGAATACCAGTAACTGCCGCGAGGCGAGTTCTACGGCGGGCCAGGATGTGCTTCCCAAATAAAATCTCAGATTTCTCCGAGCTTACTCTTTGACTAGAGATACTCCCGTAACTGTCGAAGGTGGAGGAGATCAAATCAACATTTGCCGTCGTAGCTTTGCAAAAAATCAATATATCATCAGCATGCAGTAAATGAGTCGGCATCATTGAAGAGCTAGAGTAGATTGAAGGTTGGAGTTGTCCTCTCTCCACTAGCTGAATGAGTAATCTGCTCAGATAATCTTTGGCCAGACTGAATAAGATTGGCGAAAGCGGGTCTCCCTGTCTCACACCTCTTGAGCAAGCAAAGTATCCATTTATACCCATTCCAGTCAATATAGAAATTCTGGCAGAGGACAAGATGTTTAGAATCCAATCCCTAAATCTCAGTGAGAAACCGAATGCTTCGAGAACAACTAAGAGGAAGTTCCAGTCAAGAGTGTCGAAGGCTTTGCTAATGTCTATCTTCATGCCCAAGTTTCCTCCAAAACATTTTTTTTGAAGTGTGTTGGCCCCTTCTGAAGCCAAAGCAATGCATTGGTGAATGTGTCTGCCCTTCACAAATCCGAACTGATTAGGAGAGATTAGGCTGCTTGCAAGTTCCGACAATCTGCCTGCTAAAAGTTTTGAAATGATCTTAAAGCATAAATTGCTCATCACAATTGGTCTAAATTGCTCAATTTTTATCGCACCCTCAACCTTCGGAATCAAGGCCATCAAATTCGAGTTTATCCCTGTCGTTATAGTGCCTGTTTCAAAAAACCAGTGAACCATACTGCAAACATTTAGACCAACAATGTCCCAATATTGTTGGAAAAATTTACCTGTGTAGCCATCCGGACCCGGCGCACTGTCTGCGCTCATCGATGTCACAGTAATGCGGACGTCGTTATCCGAAGGACAGTAGGTCAGGGCTTCATTTAGCTCATTTATCATCCGCTCGGGTATAACATCCCTAACGTCGGACAGATTGACGGCCGCATTGGTGGGGTTTCGGAAGAGGTTGGCATAGTAATCGGTGATGTGATTGGCAATTTTTTCATCATCAGTAGTGATTTCATCATCAATAAGCATAGATGATATCCTGCTGTTCGCCTATCATTGGGTGGCCATACGGTGGAAGAAGGCGTTATTTCTGTCCCCGAAAGCAAGCCAAGTGACCCTGCTCTTTTCCCTTAGGTAAGTTTCCTTTTGCAAAAGGTGGAGATCCAGGCGGGAGTGAGCTAGGAGCTCATGATCATTCAAATCTGTGTTAATGCCAACCTCTGTAATCTCTCTCTATATATCATTCAAAATACGCTCACTATTCCTGATGTTACTGTCAAGGAGGCCAAAAACATCCTTGTTCCAGGTGCGTAGGATTTGTCGGAGTCCTTTGAGCTTGCTGAGCAGGTGCATAGGACCGAGGCGAGGATGGGTGCTATTCCAAAATTCTCGAATTACCTCCTTCAACCCCGGATGAGAGGTCCACATAGCTTGGAACCTGAACCGGGCTGGTTTCTTCAAAGAGTCACTGAACCTGAACAAAAGTGGATGATGATCAGAGTGGTGCCTTGTTAGGACCGTATAGTGCGAGGTCCAACATTCATCAAAGTCTCCGAAAACAAGTGCTCTTTCCAATCGACAGTCCACTCTTGCGTGAGCTTGGCGGCCATTTGTCCAAGTGAAGTAGGAACCGGTTGATTTCACCTCCCTCCATTCCCCTAAATCCAGAAATTCACAGAATTCTCTGCAGGGTCTCTGCACCGAAGGGTTACCAGACTTCTCATGAGCCCCTAATATAGCATTGAAATCTCCAATAATTGCCCTTAATTGTTATTAATTATTTAAAAGTTTAATTTTAAATACTTTGTTTTGTAAAAAACGCATACCACATATCTCTATTTGCAAACTTTTAAACTACGACCTCTATTTGCAAATAAAGCAAACCACGAGTATTTTTTTCGTACTTCACCCTAGAAAATATGTGAAACTACTCGTTCTCAGAGTAAGAATTCTCAATGTGATTAATGTGAGGATGTTGATCAGTGACTCCACTTTCATGACTAAGTTAGCAGAATATAAGGCCGAATAAAAAATAAATGAGGATAATTATAATAGACGTGTATGTATTTTGGCTTGAAAAGTCGTGCTCTATTTATAGGGAGCTCAAGTGTAACTGCGTCAAGCCCGTAGAATAAAGGGTGCTACCAGCCCTATTGAACAGGCCCCAAATTAAATATAGGCTTAATATATCATTTGCCCCTTGAACTTGTCCAAAAAGCTTGATTGGCCTCTTGAACTTTTAAAATGTCCCGATAGCTCTCTGAACTTGGATAAAATATTCAGTTAGTCTCCTGAACTTGCGTAAAATGTAATCAATTGATCACTCGGTCGCAAAAAAGTAAGTTAAATGCGAAAAATATATTGTACGAGTCTTAAAAAAAGTAAAACGACCAAAATCGGGATATATAGTTCTAATATTATAGAAGACAAGTTGTATAGTTGAGCAAGTAATAACTTCATTTTTAATTTATTTTTGAATTGTGTAATAACATCCTAAGATGCGTGGAATATATCTTCCGCATTTAACTTACTTTTTGAACCCCATGGCCGCCTCCTGCTCTCCGGTGACCGGCGACGCGCCGTTCGCTATCGCACATCTCTTTGGAAGGGAGGCCTTTGCTCGTTTCTCCTCTGCTGCTCCCAAAACCACAATGAAACCACTCAAGGCTTCTCCCACCTTTGCGAAAGCTCGGAAGAAAGCCACTCCTGCGACAGCAATTCCGACGCCGACAACGCCACTGATTTCTGAGGAGGGGGGTTTTATGGCGGTTAAAATCCCACAGGAAATTTATAAGGAGAGAATCAAATCGGTACAGCACTCAGTGATCGGTAGAATCACTTTAAGCAAGGGAGATCGCCCCTGGAAACATGCAGAGCTAAAACAGAAATTGAATCAGGCATGGAAAAGGGATATGGACTGGAAACTGATATCACTTGGCAATGGCTTTTACCAAATAATCATGCCGGATGACATAGCGCTCCAGACAATTTGGGGTTTTGGTGCTATTTCGCTGAAGCCGGGAATAATCAGATTCTCCCTCTGGACCCCTGGTTTCAATCCAGATTTACACAAGTCCACCTCGGCTCAGGTCTGGGTAAGAATGTACAACCTTCCATGGGAATTCTGGGACACAAGAATTATTGCCAACATCGCGAGAGCTGTCGGGGTCCCTCTGCGCTTTGATTATAACACGGTCAATGGTGAGTTTGGTCACTATGCAAGAGTACTAGTTGATGTGGAACTAACCCGTGAGGTTCAGTACAAGCTACGCATTGACCCAGACAATAATAAGTAATGGATTTTTCTAGAATACGAAAACTTACCTATGCTATGCAGTAATTGTTCGACAATTGGACATTCAGTTGCACAATGCCGCAAAAGGGAGAATGCTATTCCTCAGGGACACAAAAGCAAACAGCAAGGTCACAGAGTAGTGCGAAAGACACAAGAGGCTGAGAAAAAAGCGGTCAGCGACCATGCGAATGAAAATCCTGAGAAAGCAATGGTAGACAGAAATACCAACGAATCTTTGCAGCTGGTGGTGCCCGAAACTGATGCCCAAAAGAACTCTTCTGCTGAGGAAAAGGACAAACATAACAGATGGGGGGACGGTAGCGAGGGTCTCATCCGCTCAGAATCGGATTCAGAGGGGTCTGACCATATTCCAAACACTACAAATGAGGTAAATTTCTTAACTGAATCTCCTGAATGGGCAAAGCATGTGCTTAGATCAGAGAATAGGGTGATCAATACTGTGAATGAATACGCTGCTGAAGGCAGTGACTGGATTACAAGCAGGAAAAAGCCAAGGGCCAGAAAGATTAAATCTCGCACATCGGAGCGAGGGAGATCTAATAACACGTGTTAATGATTGTTATATTTTGGAATTGCCGGGGGATACACAACCAGGGTACCCAACGTGCTCTTAGGCTCCTTTGCAAGGATAATTATCCTGATTTGCTGTGTCTAGCTGAACCCATGGTCGGCTTTGATAAGGTGCCTGAAGCCTTCTGGACCTCTATTGGTTTGCAATTAATTTCTCAAAATGAAAATAATTCAATTTGGCTCTTCTCTAAACTGGGTACTACCAACAGAAGTGCCGCTATTATCACACATGAGCAACATATCACCATCAGATACACCTTGAATTCCGAATCCTTTCAAATTTCTTTTGTTTATGGCAGCAACAGCGCTATTAGAAGAAGGCTCCTCTAGAATTCGATTCTAGAAACTAGAGACTGTGAGAAGAAGCTTGTTTTAGGGGATTTTAATGCTGTCACTGGTGCGCATGAGAAAACCGGAAGAAGTCCGTCTGTGAGCAGCTGCAGAGATTTCAGAAATTTCATTAGGAATGGTAATCTGACAGAAGTGGAGTGTACAGGTTTGCAATTCACATGGTCGAATGGGAGAATGGGGCCTGATCATGTTGAATGCAGATTAGACAGAGCTTTCGTTAATGATAACTTTCTGGACTCCTGGGACAAGGTAAGCTGTTTGGCTCTTCCTAGAAACAAGTCTGATCACAGTCCAATTGTTCTCTCTTGCTCTACTGGCCCTCCGAGGAAAGGAAGATTCAGGTTCCTCTCAATGTGGACAACCCACAGCTCCCTACACAAGATAATCTCTGATCATTGGTCTTCTTGCAGCATCTCTCTCCCTCCTGCTCAATTGTTGAGTCACAAACTGAAAACGCTAAGGCCTAAGCTTCGCTTATGGAATAAGGAGGTCTTTGGCAGAGTTGAAAGTAACATCGCAGCAGCTATGTCCAGATTAGAAGCAGTCCAGGCTAGCATATCCAGGGAGGGAATGAATGACATCTTATCTAATCAGGAAAGGGAAGCACAGCTAGATCTTGATCTTCAATTGTACAGACAAGAGCTACTCCTCAGAGAAAAAAGCATGGAGAAATGGCTAAAGGCGGGAGACAGAAATACAAATTTCTTTCACAGGTCAGTAAAATTGAGGAAAATACAATCTTCTCTGGATTGCCTCTTAATCAATGGCATGACAGTGAGGGATGATAAGGCTATTTCACAGCACGTAGTTCAATATTATGAGACACTTTTTACTATCAGCTTATTGCGCGTTGATTATGCGACAATTAACGAGGTAATTCCTCAAAGCATGACTGAGCTGGAGAACGACAACCTGACTGAACGGCCTTTGGAAGCTGAGATTAGGAACGCTGTGTTTGATATGAACAAAGACAACTCTCCTGGACCGGATGGGTTTGGAGGGGTTTTCTATCAGCATTTCTGGGACATCGTCGGAGCAGACGTCTGTCAGATGGTATTCAGTTTCTTCGATTCTGGCTGTATGCTTCCCGGGTTGAATCCAAGCATCATGGCGCTTATACCAAAAATTTATGGGGCGAATGAGATTCATCAATTCCGCCCTGTGGCAATGGGAAATTTCAACTACAAGATCATATCAAAAATCCTCGCTAATAGGCTGGCCCCTATTGCAGCTAAAATAATATATGACAGTCAATTTGGCTTCTTGGCTGGAAGAAGTATACATCACTGCATAGCTGCGGCTTCAGAAGGGGTTAACATGCTAAAAAAGAAATGTTTTGGAGGAAATATGGCTGTGAAAATCGACATCAGAAAGGCATTTGACACCCTGGATTGGAACTTTTTACTTGCAGTTTTGGAAGCCTTTGGATTCTCCTTACAATTCAGAAACTGGATTCTTGAAATTCTAAGATCAGCCAAAATCTCGATTGCCTTAAGTGGTGGGATAAAAGGTTTTTTCAGATGCTCTTGTGGGGTTCGACAGGGGGACCCCCTATCTTCCATGCTTTTTGGAATTGCGGAGGATTTCCTTGGCCGTCTGATTATGAAACAGGTTAGAGAAGGCAAACTTGACCCTATGATCTACACCGGAAGCAAAGCTTTCCCATCTCACCTTCTTTATGCTGATGACATAATGATATTTTGTCGAGCCTCTCTGAAAAACATGAATTGCATTAAAAGCCTTTTCGATTTTTATGAAGCCAGCTCCGGACAGGCGGTGAATTGGGATAAATCTCAAGCAATTTATGGGAACTTCATAACCTCAACTCGTAAGACTAGGCTATCGGACATCCTCGGAATTAAAACGGCCTCGCTCCGCTTGAGTTATCTCGGTGTCCCCTTGTTTCAAGGAGCGCCCAGGTCTAGATTTATACAACCAATTGTTGACAAGTTCCTAAGAAAATTCAGTCACTGGCGCGGGAAATCTCTGTCATTTGCTGGACGACTCACCTTGATTAAATCATCGCTTACTGGCGCACTTGTTCATTCCTTCCTGCTGTATAAATGGCTTGCAGCTATTATTGCCAAAATCAACAAAGCGGTAAGGAATTTCCTTTGGACTGGGGATATAGATAGCAGGAAATTGATCACTGTTTCTTGGAGAACTTGTTGCCAGAGTACCGAGCAGGGGGGTCTCGGAATCAAAGACTTTAGTTTATTCAATCAAGCTCTAATTGCCAAATTCTGCTGGGAGCTTTTGCAGGGAACAAGCCATGTAGCCTCTCTCTTGAGGCTTCGTTTCCTTGATGAATCCGGACTCGCAAAAAGGTATCTATCAAACTCCTCTATTTGGTCTTCTATGAAGGTGACTTATGAACAGATCAGGAATGAAACGTTTTGGTGGTTTGGGGAGGGGTCTGAATTAAACTTTTGGACGGATAGGTGGATTAGTCCAGTGATTGCGGACCAACTGAGCATACCGAGGAAGTTACAGTCAAACATGTTGAATCCTATCCATGAATTCCGGGTTAATGGTGCATGGACTAACCTTGATGCCCTTCCGGATAGTGTGCAAAATGCAATCCGCGAAATTGTGCCTTTGGATGACAGGGACTGCTGTATTTGGCGTCCGTCTCCATCGGGAGAGTTGACGGTTAAAGGGTTTTACACTAAGAAGCACCACGGGACTGATGCGAGATGGGCCAAGCTCATCTGGATGCCCTTCATCCCTCCTAGTCGTGCGGTGGTTTGCTGGAAACTGCTGCACGGTAAAATTGCAGTTCAAGCCCAGCTCCAATCCAAGGGGATTTGTATTGTGCAGAGATGTGAACTTTGCAAAGAGCATGGAGAATCGCTTGTCCATCTATTTGTTAATTGCAGAACTGCCAAGGAGCTGTGGAGGCTGATATTTGAACTAAATGAGGTGCAAAGTCTTTTTCCTGATGACTTTGAGACCCTCTTCAATACTATCAGTGGGATTCGTGTAAGGAAAAGCATGAGAAATCGATGGTGGTATTCAGTGGTGACCTGCTGCTGGTTTATCTGGTTCATTCGTAATAGAGCTATCTTCGATAACGAACTCCCTTCAATCCAAATTTTGAAAAGCAACCTGATGCACTTCGTGTCTGAGTTTGATAACTATTCTACAGGGCGTGATTGCCCGCCTCCTGAGCCTGACTATTTAATCGTGAGATGGGTAGCGCCTCCGAGAGGATGGATCAAGGTGAATACAGACGGGGCAGCGGACAGCTCCGGTAACGCTGGGGCGGGGGGAGTCTTTCGGAACTGCAGAGGCTTTGCCGTTGGAAGTTTCGCTTTTCCTATCCATGATTCACAGGCACATGTGGCTGAGATGAAAGCTATTATTCATGCAGTGCGGATGGCGTGGGAAAGAGATTGGAGATGCCTTTGGATAGAGTCAGACTCTAGTTATGCAGTGCACCTCCTGAAAAATAGAGTGAAAGCGGTCCCTTGGGAAATAAAAAAAGAGTGGTTGGAATGCCTCGTCAAGCTTAATGGCATGACCTGGACAGCCACCCATATTTATCGTGAGGGTAATCAGGCAGCTGATCGGCTAGCAAGTTATGGGCAATCTTCAACTGACATCTGCTAGTGGAGCTCCGCTCCGCACTTCTGTCAGGCCTTCTTGTTTGAGGATCTGTGCAACGTTGCTCATGTTCGTTTTTTGTAACTAATTTGTTTGCTTTTCTTCCTTGTTTTCTCTACCCTTTCCTCTTGTACTCTCTATTCCTTTTTCTTTTTTTTAATAATAATCGGGTTGTTGGCTGAGCCGGGGGTGCCAACCTAGTTGGGATGCCCGGACCGTCTTCGAGTCCCAAAGTTCATTCAAAAAAATTTAACTTACTTTTTTTTTTTTGCGATCGAGTGGTTAATTGATTACATTTTACGCAAGTTCAGGGGGAAGTTTAGAGGCTATCGTGATATTTTAAGAGTTCAGGAGGGCAATCAAATTTTTTGGACAAATTCAGAGGACAAATGATATATTAAGCCTTGAATATACAATAGTTAAATCCCACTAAATAATAAGCCTTCAAATATTGGATTCACACTAAAAAATGGGCTATTTACATGAAATCCTGATTATAAAATTTTAATTAAATCATATTACAAAACTTAATTTCCAATACGTCATTATTTTTTATATATCATAAATAAAATATGATTTTATCTCTTAATTTATAAATTTTAGATGCAATTTATAAATCCTAAACTTTAAAAAGTATATCTTAGACCTATAATTCATAAAATATAGTTTTTAAAATATATAAAAAAAACAATTATTTTTTTAGTTTAACATTATTTAAATTCGTTAATGAATGATAATTTTATTTTTTCTATATTTATCACACCATCGCATTAAACACCCGGGTCTGGTGGAGATTTTTCTTTTTTCTTTAATATAAGCGCATTGCGCAAATTTTTTTTAAAAAAAAGAGAGAGATAAAGTATAAAATATAAAAAGTATACAATAAAATAAGATATTTATGTATGTATTTGAGATTTTTTTTAAAGAATAGGTTTGAGATTTAAATTATTTAAACGAAATTTCATGAGAACTGAATAAAACCATTTTTTCTCAATGTTTTTTTTTTTTTTTTTTTTGAGAAAATAGCAAAAGGCTCCTACAAAGAAATGACAAATTTTACTTATTCCGAAAGTAATGCAACAATGAATATGATGATTGCTGTAAACAAAGGGATAATGTGTGAAAATAGTTCTCAAGTTATAATTTTGAATTATGTCAAATTAATAAAATCATTACTTTTATTATATTTTAAGAATTAGAATTTGTAAATTAGAAGTCTAAAATATATTTTTTTAGAGTTTATGATTTATGAATTGGAGTTTAGAATTTTTAAACTATGGTGTAAAATCATAATATATAGAGAATAATGACATATTAAGAATTAAGTTTGGCTGTATGATTTAGTTGTAATTTTGTATTTAATTATGATATTCATGTATTTGACCCAAAATAATATCAATGTAGAATTACGTTTATAAATAATATTGGTTTAGATTTTGATAACATAATATGATACATTATTCATATTATTCCGTTAAGTTATGCCAACTGTATGTAAAAAAATATACTAAAATTTAACAAAGTAATGTAAATAGCGTGCCATTTTTTTATTATCGATATTTAAATTAGTACGATTTTCTAAATATTAAACCTATATTGATATACAGTAATTTTCACCTGGTCAGTGACTGACCAAGTGAATATGGTCACTCGCCATTAAATCTAAGCTTATTAAAATTTTGTGGTGGAGATTAAAATTATCGTAAGGCTTAGATTCATCCCTGCTAGATTTAATGGTGAGTGACCAAATTCACTTGCTCAGTCACTGACGATCTAAATTGATATCTTTAACAAGAAAAAACCTTATACAGTAAAACCTCTATATAGGAATATACTTGGGACCGGACTATTTGTATAACAATTAGGAGGTTATTACTAAATAGAGTTTGGTATAATAAAAAAATTTTAACATATAAAATAATATGAAATAATACTACTTGAAATTAGTTAAGATTATCATACGCATACATAGTTTATATATAATGTATAACAATAAACATTAATGGAACAAATAAATATTTAAAATTTCAATTTAGAGTTTAAGTTTTCAATATATAGATAATTGGAAGAGTTTTATGGGAAAAATGTAAACATCAATTAGAATACTAAATATTTAAAATTTTAAGTTGTAGTTTGTGTTTCTAACTCACAGATAATTTCAATAGTTTTTTTTTAATATTTTATAATTTAGTTTGAATTCTTAATATATATACATATAAATATATAATTATTTCTATATAGAGGCATAGTTTCTAAAGGGGAGACTTGAAAAGCATATAACAAATAACGTTTGAGAGGTTATTCTTATTTATAACTAGCCCAAGTTAGGACCAAGTTTTTTTTATAACAAAATAGAGGTTATTCCTCTATAGAGTATTCCTATATAGAAGTTTTACTATATATCAGTTTGGGACTATCTTATTCCGGAAGTAATATAGCAAAAAAAAAACAATACTCTGGTATCTACGTGGCAATATACTACTGGCAGGCTACCGTGGCAAGTCCTACAATATGGCAATATATGATGAAAGGTGTCTTGACTTAATACAACCTGAGACATCAGACATAATATTATTGTGTTGTTATTACAAGTATTATTTATTTTAATATCTTAAGGAAAGGCAGAGAAAAATCGTGAATGGCGGCTTTTGGAAAAAAGTAAAAAATCGTTTCAAAAACGGCGTTCCTTCTTTGTACTACTGAATTCAATACCGAACCCGTAAAGGTTTTATCACGACCTTAACACATTTGTCACAAGTTTTGGCTTAATTTCTGGTCTTTTTTTTAAAGATACAACTTAGGGCTAAAGAAGCCATAAAAAATACCCGCACAATCAAAACTCAAGACTCGTCTAAGATGGACAGTTAGAAAGTAAGTGAAGACCTCTAGATTTCGAGAGGGCCTAATTAGCAAGCTTGTCAGCAGTCATGTTCGTTTCTCTATAGACGTGGGTAAACTGGAATTCCCATTCTTTGTTGATGAGGTTAATGCAAGTCCCGAAAAAAATTAGAGTACAAACCATTATTAGTACCCTTATTCTTCATCCAGTTAATGGTAGTCATAGAGTCGATCTCAATGATAAAATGTTTAATCCTTATCTCCTAAGCTAACTCGAGGCCTTTAAGGATATCCACATCTCGGACTGGATGTCTACGCAGTTTCCAATGTTGAATGTGAGTCCCGCTTTTCATGTCTCATACATCTGATGACACCACCAGCTCCAGCCGGACATGGGTTGCCTTTGCTGCACCCGTCAGTGTTGAGCTTGAACCAGTTGGTCTCAGGAGGGGGCCAGTTAACTCTGATCTCGATTTTGTCCATCCCTTGAGTAGGGTTTTTGTTATCTTTATAAAAGGCTTCCATCTCCAAGATAAGATTGGTTTTAATTAAGGCAATTTTTTCGGTAAGCCTCCTACCTTCATTTTGAAAGACCCAGTTGCACCTCCAGCCCCAAATCCACCAAAGAGTAGTGGAGAAAAGGCTATTCCAGTTATCATGTTACTCGTTGTGGTCCATTTTTTTTGATGCAGATTTCACAAGTGTCCAACTGCATGAAGCCTCGCTTCTTTCTTTGAACATTTCCCCTAAGCTTGTCATGGGTAACCATCTAAAGAAAATTGCAGGTTCTGAAGGGGATCGAAATTGCTATCCAAATTGTAATTCGACAATCGGGCCATATAAGCAGATTTAACTGCGAAATCTCCATTGGGGCTAAGGGCCCAGCAGATCGAGTCTATATTATCTGGATTGTCCCTGATAAAGACACTAGAGAGAGTTTTAGCAATAAAAGCAGGAATTAAATGATCTAACAGATCCCAACATTAACTAGAGGTACCCCAGTACGTACTAACAACATTAAATTGATCAATCAGAGGAATAACCATTTGGATAAGATTAATAATAGGTTTGTCGAACAGTTAATAATCGAGCTAAAAAATAATTATGTTGCCATTTCCTATCTTATGTCTAAAGCCCTAGTCGAGAACATGTTTAGCTCGAACAATGCCACGCCATATAGATGAGCTAGTATTATTCGAGTTAATATTGCTCATCGAAGAGGAACTTCTTAAGTATTTAGAGCAAAGGACTTTGCTCCAAAAGGCTATCCTGGTTGTTGACACACCTCCAGGCAAGTTTAGCCAAGAAAGCTAAGTTCATCCTATGGAGGTTAAAGACCCACGACCCCTGGACTCTTTAAGAGAAGTAACAGTCCACCAATTAATCAAACGTGGCATGGTATTACCATTGTTCTCCCCCCACAAGAACCTCTTAATCATTTTCTCTAACTCATGGATAATACTAATAAGAATGGTCACGGTATGTATAGAAAAGAAAGGGATGCTAGTGTGAGCACGGACTTTTTCTGACTCTAATGATGAGATTACGTTGTCTATGCTCAGTATATTACAGGTAGAGTTCACATCACATCGCACGAGATCATGAGCTAGAACCCGAGCCACTCTTTTGTTTGCAAATGATTTTTCTTCAAAGGTGTAACTGATCGGCTACAGGTGTCAGTGCTTAATCGGCCACTGGTCTATATCCAGAAATGATGTCGTTTTGTGTGAGGTTAAAATCTGCCCCCATTTACACGTCCGTAGCTGACCGACTATAGGGTGTGGCCGATCGGCTACCAAGATGGTTCGATAGTTATTTTGTACGTGCCTTTCTCAACTCTCCACTACAAGAGCAATTGAGAAAAGTAAAATGAACGTATTTGAAGGCGGAACCTGCCATTTTGAGGGGGGGCTCATTTAAAAAAAAAAGGATATTGAAGAGAGTAAAAAGAAAAGAAAGAAAGTTTGTGAGAGATAAAAAGATACAGAAAGAAGAAGAGTGGTTTGGAGAAAGGAATTCATCCTTCTGCTTTTTAATCACTGTAATCAGATACAACTTGAGTGTTTTCACATTGTTCATTACAATTGAAGATTTCAAATCAGATTTGAAATTATAATGGTTTTAATTCGTTTTCTATTTCAACAAATTTAACTTTCTGTTCTTGGATTCGGGTTCAGTTCGATTGCACTCGTGACTCCACGTCTCAGCAAAACTGGATAACAACCTGGAAGGTAACTTCTGAAAGCCTACCTTTATTAATTACAAATTGTTTATTTAATTTTGTTGTGTTACTGCAATTGTTGTATTTGAAGAAGAATTTTGGAATTCTACGCACGGTGGCCGATCGGCTACTGACATGGCGGATCAGCTACAGACAAGATTCCAGAATTTTGTTTTAGTTAATTAGTTTGGGTTGAGTAGATATTTTTCCAGAATTGGTAAATTTACATTTTTTTTATATATTATTAATTATTTAATTCCTAAATATGTGAAATAAAATCAATCTCGGGTTATAAGGGTTTTTTAGCATTAGAAAAATATTAAATCAATTAGAATTGATAAATTAAGTTGTTGAATCAAATTGTTATGTTGTTGTGCTAGATTTATAGGATTGATTAAGTCCTATATGATCGAGTCCGGTGTCGTAGTGTAAATCCGAAAGACGGGTCCCAATATTTCGCAGTTAATGTTTATATGTTTTACATGTTTAATATTTTTGTTTAGGCCTATATCAATTGTATATAATTTGATATTAAATCATGCTGTAATTTATAATTTCGAATTTATTTATCATTTTCCATACTAATGTGTGGTGAATATATACGTGAGTTGGAAATAATATAGAAATATTGGTAATTTAGCAAAAGATAAGTCTACGCTTTTATTAATCAAATCCTTAAAATTGTTTAATTCACGAACCCAACTCTGAATAGACGACATAGTGTGAGTCTGTATGTCATTTAAATTAGCTAGAAAACATCATAAAAGGGCTAATAAGTAAAATATACATCGGAAGAGACACTTCATATGTAATTTACCCCCACATTACTCAAGAGAGCTAGATAATGTGTCCCATTGGTATTAGTTTCACACTCCAAATGAATTGGGTATGAAATATCTCAAATTGCTAAATTGGAAAGCTATATATGATATATGGGAGACAATTCTCACCATTTAAAGTCTCTTTTGGGGTGAGTTAACCTTTTGTCTATATGGTATCACGGCTATGATAGGGAGAAGAAGGAAAAAAAGGATCAAAAGTCATCAACCAAACCTCATAATCAATTCGATGTCGATTCAGATCTTGAAGAAGATAATTCAGAGTTTGAAGAAAATCCAGAATTGTTATCTATGATGAATTGAAATAATCAATCCAATTCTCAAACGAATTCTCATTCTTTGTGTTTGACTAGTGATAATCATGAAGCAGTTTTAGTTAACATAATGCTAACTAATAACAACTACTTTACTCGGAGTCATGTAATGGTGAGAGCTCTTACCATAAAGAAGAAACTGAAGTTCATCAATTCAGATGATTCTCCATCTCCGAAAACACTCAAGCTTATGATGAATGGAACTAAACAGGTTGCTTAGTAATCGCTTGGATCGTGAACTATATTTCAAAGGACTCTGCTGAATCCTTTGTCTTTGCATCATCCACTCGATCTTTATGTAAGGAATTGGAGCAGAGCTTTAAGGATAACAATTCACCCATGTTTTTTAAGATTACCCGACAACTTGGTAGAATAATGCAATGTAACAATTTTGTTTGTGTCTATTTTACAATTATAAAGAAACTCTCGGATGAAAGTGGATTACTATTCACCGCCCCTAAATTACTTATCATCACCGCCCCTTTTGGACACTTTTGTCCTTTTCATTTTTTGAACTCAAAAACTGAAATTCTCTCAAATTTATTTGAAATTCAAAAACCTGAATAACATTAATGGCCCCAAAACACGGTAGAGGAAAATGACAAATGATTCCTCGGGTAAGTTTTTTTTAAAATCGAATTGAAAACACGAGTTCCGTCTCCGAATGCAGAGACGGAACTCATTGAATATGTGCCAAACGGGTAGTTCATCCATGTCGGCCCTAGGGCCAAACGGATGAACTACCCGTTTAGCACCTAGGAGAAACATGTGGATCACTCGCTTTTCCCTAAGCAGAAACGGGTGAACCACCCGTTCGGCCCTAGGCCAACAAAGGTGATTCACCCGTTTCCGCTTGGACGAGGTGGTGTGAATCACCCGCCCATGCCAATTTTCTTGAATTTTAATTTTTTTTTTTAAAAAAATTAAATGTCGGGACGTCCGTAGGCGGATCCGAAATAGGAAAAAAAATTCTATATCGTGGTATTGAAGCATGCAATTAATTTTTTGTTGTTAATTTTTATTTATTTATCTATGAACGTAAATTTAATTTATACAAATTACTGATTGGATGGGTTAGTTTTTGGAGGACGAATTTCAATGAATGCAAATAGGAATTGTAGTTATTCGACAGACTTCAGAAATCCATTTTTTGGCTCGGGAGAGAGGATATTAAGTTTTTGAATGAAAAAATGAAAAGGGCAAAAATGTCCAAAAGGGAACGGTGCTAAGTAATTTACGGGTGGTGAATAGCAAAACCCGGATGAAATGTTTCTATTTGTTAAGGGGCATTTTAGACCTTAAGCCATATATATTCGTTGTGTGCGTGTTTGTTTTGTACTTAGCCGAAGGGAAACATTAAGGGGCTTTTTACATGAATATCATAATTGACTACAAAATTACAACTAAATCATATCATCAAACTTAATTCTCAATATGTCATTTTTTTTTCTATATATAGCAAATAAAATATGCGTTTACACTTAATTTAAAAGTTTAAACCTTAAATCATAAATCCCAAAATCTTGACACTATATTCTAGACGAGTAAATCACATCAATGATACCTGAATTTTACCCTAGTTCATACTTTGATACCTAGATTACATTTTATCTAAAAAATATACCCGAAGTAACGATGACAGGACAATTTAGTATATTTTACTGGTCAGTGGCCAGTCAATACGAGTTTGACAAGTAAATTACACTGATGGTATCCGAACTTTATCCTAATTCACACTTTGGTACCTAGATTTCATTTTCTCCAAAAATACACATCAAGTAAAGATGACCCAATATTTTAGTACATTTGACCGATTGGTGATCGGCCAATGCGAGTTTGACCATTTTAAATTAAAAATTGAGACCCATCACACACTCAATTAACATAAAATTACATTCCTACTATTTAGCTGTCTCTCTCTCTCTATATATATATGTGTGATAACAACCGCTATAAAGTATGAAGGACCAAGATGATAATATTCCCTAAAAGGAGGACCAAGAAGGAGAAATGACAGGATGGGATCCGCCACCTTAATAAGTACGGCGTACATTTGGGCCAATATGGAGGTGCCCTGTGGGTCATCCTCGGATCCATCAAATAGAAGGACGCAAGACCCGCCAAACAAGACGATCCACCCAGAAGAGGCATTGGGCCAATATAAGGCGAGCCCACTATTATTAAATAAACATTCATGACGCCTTGAAAGCAGTAACAACTTGAGGGTTAAGAGCAGAGTTAAGATTGCATTAAAGGAGCATTGCATTTCATTAAAAAGGCATTAATGGAGAATTACGGTTAGCACTCAAACCTATATAAATGCTCCTATAGTCTGGCATTGAAGGTACACACACATAATATTCTAACCCTACTTTCTGATTACTATTTTATTCTCTCAAGAATATTACTGACTTAGGCATCGGAGTGTCCCCCGGCCGATCCCAACGGCGCCTCACATGGGACGTAATCCGATCAACGACTTTTTCACAAGTTATCAATTGGTGCGGTGAGCGTGGGATCCTAAGATTAATAGGATTTACACAACGAACATAGAATGTCTTTAGAGTTTCACAAAGAACAAAACAATGGAGTCAACGGAACAGAAATCTCAATCTCAAACCTTGGCTCAATTAGTACAAACAAATTTATCCAAAGATATGGTTCTTTATATATTGATGGGAAAGAATTTTCTACATTAAATCTGAAATTTTATGATAAATAAGATAAGTTTCCTCCCCCTTTCTTATTCCATTTTTAATTAAAGAAAATTGAAGTTTCCTACCCTTGTGAAGTGATATGAATATCATTATGATAAATCTAATAAGCTATGAAAGAAAAAGTCATAGAGACATATCTTCATTAAATCTTGCATGCTCAATATGCCTTATATTTTATGCATGACGGGTATAATATGTCATTATCGTTGAAATAGAACAAAATGCATATATAAGACATGTAATATTGGAATTTTATAAAAAATTCATCCATTCAAGGTGATTTAATCATTTAATATTAAGATATCATAAAAGGCTCGTGTAATTCAGATGATTTAGGTCTGATCAGTCTTTTCAATGAACATGCATATAACTATTAGAAGAAATTACAAAAAAAAAAAAATCATATTTGGTTTTTCTTGTACAATTGACCATCTATGTATGGGTTTTCTCATATATATAGTACTTTTACTATCAGAAATTCATATTTTTGAATATTGTTTTGTCAAACAGTTATTTCATCCCATTTTTTACAAGGATGTGTTTATTCATATAAAAACTGTTTATCTGACATTGTTAGAATTTCTTTTACCAACGTAAGAGACTTGAACATATTGAATCTATTTGTGATTATCATGTAATTATCCCTAACTATTAAAGCCATTATGGGCTGATAAATTACCAAATTGGATAAACAAAACTTTCATGTCCTTAACTAACTACAAAAGAGTACAAGTGTTAGTTTCGAATAAGAACATTAATTTATGCAAAGTTCTTAGGATATACACATTGGCGGATGTAGGGGGGTCAAAGGGGGCATTTGCCCCCTCCCCCCTCCCTTCATCCCATTAAAAAACAAAATAAATCCAAAAATAAGGGTTAAAGTGCAAAAATACCCCTAATGTGTTGGGTCAGGAGCAATTTTATCCCTAACGTCTAAAATTGTACAATTTTATCCCTAATGTTGGAAGCCAAGAGAAATTTTACTCCTAACGTTGATAAATTGGGTCAATTTGAGAAATAATTCATCAAACTGTCTTCTCGGTCATGAATAATAGTGTCTAAAATTGATCCTATTTATCAATGTTAGAGGTAAAATTGGTGCAAAATTACAAAATTCATATGCAATTGGTGCAAAATAAAGAAAAAAAATGACTGTATTTTATAATAGTGTCTGAAATTGATCCTATTTATCAACTTTAGGGATAAAATTGCTCTTGGCTACAAACATTAGGGGTAAAATTGCACCTAACCCAAAATGTTAGGGATATTTGATGCGTAACAATCCGACAATCCCGGAAATGGATGATTATGAGTTGGAAACATTATAATTTACGTTTTTTATAAAAAAAAATCATGAAAATAATGCATGACAATTGGACGTTTTGCATTTTCGTCACCAAAAATTAAACAATTTTGCATTTTTTATCATAAAAAATTGAAAAATTTTACATTTTTTGTCTAAATTTTTTTTACGTAGAATTTTGCCCCCCGCTCCCTCAAATCCTAGATTCGCCACTGGATATACATAAGAGTTCTTTAGAGATTGTTTGAATGATGGCAGTTGAAGGTATATGAGGGTGAATTTTGGGTAATTTTTCTTACATCCCGAATTAAAGGAGAATCATGGTACATGTCTTTTTCTTCCAAAATTACCCTTTGTCTTTTATTTTATTATACAAATAAAAGGATATAAGATTAATTTTATATATAAATATATTATTAAATCACCGCTTCCCTTATTTTAATTATATTTCATCCAAATGAGGCCTTAATGATCTCTAAATGTCATTATATGCATGATGACATAATATTAGTTACAAGTAAAAAGTAACTATATCTTACCCAATATTGAAGGTTATAATGTTTATGATATTTAAAATAAATTTATTATCTTGGGTGATAATGTACATTAAAATGCAAAAGACATTGTTTTTAACTTTTGTCATTATGGTTATTTATTATTAAAAATTCATTATGTGCAATAGTAATCTTTATGGTTATGACCGTTATATATGGTATTATTAAAGCAAGCACGATTAAAATTCTATTATGAATTTATTTGGCATATAATATTTACCTGGTTTTATCCTTTGACTAAGTTCATTCTAGAGTCAATGACTAACGTGAATGAATTACTGAGTTGATTCCAAGATGAACTAAAAATTCCATAAGGAGACATTGCATCATACATGATATTTGCCAACGAGGCCAATACAAACAGTCTTTCGCTATGAAGTCTGTTCCATGGATCAAGCCATTGATCCCTAAAGTAAGTGAATATATCTTTTATGCCTTACCACAATCTTTTAATAATGGACAGGGTATGCTCCACTTCTGGAGTTCTTTCAGTACTAACCCACAAGTACAAGGGAATCACTAATACTACAACCAGTGCCAAACACTGGCATGAAAAATAAAGCTTAATTTAGAGAAGTGTACATTCAGAGCCACTTCAGAAAAAATTCATTGGTTATGTCATTAGCCAAAAAGGAAAGATCCAAAGGTTGAACAGACGGATCATCGTACTAGGAAGGTTCATACATTGTTAACAGGAATTCACCATCCACAGCACGGATCCTGGGGTATGAGGCAGACAAAAGGTTTAAAGCTCCCAACTTGCCACAATATAAAGAAGAAGAGTCAGTATAAACGGGACATTACATATCCCGAACCCAAAGGAGGGGAGCATGTACGCCAAGGCGAATCGCAGGCTCCGTAGAAGAAATGACCATGACACAGAAGCTTACTGAGAGCTGGAAAAGTAGAAGATAGGTTTGTCTAGAATAACAAATAACAAGACAACGACAAGCAAAAGATAGAGCCTAGAAAGAAATCCAAATGTGTCATTAATGTCATAGCAGATGGACCAGAAACAAGTCCAGTAATCCCTCCACATGCAGATGCATTGGTAGTAATAATGGCGATTGAAGGATAGGAGATGAAGCAAGTCATTATTGACACGTAAGCAAAACATGGCGAAAGATGCAAATGCAGTTGCTAAGAAAAGACAGAACCATGGGCCTAAAAATCAGTATTTTTAGGCATTCTTATATGTGCATTAAACTGTTATAGTATCCTATATTTTATAATTTATTATTTCTCGCCATATTTCTTATATTCATTTGCCTAGTTTTATTATATTTCTTTCCAAATTCTATAGAAGAAGAAATAGCAAAGCTGAAGAAGGCGGATGTAATCAAAGAGGTAATATACGCCCAATGGCTAGCGAATGAAAAATCCCACAGGCGGATCAGCTACCTCAAAAATAGGACAAAGTGATCCCCCATCAAGGGCGAGTTTTAACAAGGCTCTCAAAAAGATCGGTATCCATTGTAATAAAGGCAATGACATTGCCCCATTAAATAAACTAACATTTGCTATCAAACGTGTTTATCGTTTTGTTTGCAGAGTTCACAGACAACATAAATATCTCCATACATTGGGATCCCAGTGAAAGAAATCCATAAAGCTTATCATAAGCTTCTAGGGGACGGCTGGCCACCTACCCTAGTAATTTAGAGGAAATCTAAAGGCGAATTGAAATTCTTTCTGAATTTTCGACAAATGCAAAATTGTGATCAAGATGCTAAGTAAAAGCACAAACAATCACAAACAAGAGGTAAAAGCATCCAAAAAGTACGTAAAAATACTATAAATTGTTAAAATTTTACACAGGTGTTGAAAGCCTTGGAAAAATGAAAAGCAAAAAATAAACTAAGGCGCCGGAGGAGAAACATTCACCTCGCCCTAAAAGCGTATCATATCCATGTATGATCCCATATAGGGCGGATCTTATCAATAAGATCCTACATAAAAGTCTCACCACGGGCAAAGCTCAAAACTCTTGTCATAAGAGAACACAAAGTCCCGTCAATAGCAGACAAAGTCCTCATCAAGAGGCATCACATTTTTTTACCAAGGTGTCAAAGTCCCGCCAAAGGGCAGACAAAGTCCCGTCAAGGGCAGACAAAGTCCTCATCAAAAGGTGTCACATTGAGAGAGTGAAGCTGAGTACTCGGTTTTAGTACTTAGCAGTAGAGAAAATCTGAGTGTTCAGTTATAGCGCTCAGTAGGATTGAGTAGACGAATAGAGGACGGTACTCTTGCATACTCAATTGCTTTGTAAACGGTTTGTGCTCTACCTTTAAAGAGCTCGGTAGTGGATTGAAAAAGCCCAGAAGGATTCTAGGGACTGGACGTAGGCGGTGAGGCCGAACCAGGATAAGAATGCTGAGTAATCTCTAACCCTTCTCTTGATATATATGTATGTGTTGCTTGCTTAAGTTACTTAGTATATAATTTGTATAAGCCGACGCTGAGTAATCAAAGTGATGAGTTGGAAGCTGACCTTAAGTGTTATCTCCCAACTCACAAGTGAAACAGTTCTAGTCAGCCTCTGACTAAAGCTGTCTTGCATCACGCTCAGCCTTGCTGACCAAAACTGAGTGAAGTTATTTAAAGAATTAAATTAATTCAGCATAATTAAGCTAAAAAGGTACATTAGTTCCTAACCCCCCCCCCTTAGAACTAATCCTATTACATTACACGGGACCAACAGTTAAGAAGTGTGGATGGGAGTCCTTTACTAGCAGATAGAGGTGGAGTTTTCTTTTCACCAATTTCCTTGGGGAGGGGCTGTGATTTGGTAAATGGTATTCAGGAAGATACCTTAATTGGAATGTTAGAAGACAGTGACATCTATTTGGAGGGAATTTTTGACAAGAAAAGGAGGAAGTGGAAGGAGGACTTCAAGATTTCAACTAAAAATCTATCGGCCGCACTCATTAAGGAGTCCCGTCGGGAATCATGATTGGCGTTAGTTGGAACTGCCGTGGGTTGGGCAATCCACATGCAGTGCTTACTCTTAAGAATATTTTTAAGAGTATTAAGCCGGATTTTATGTTCTTGATCGAAACTTTGGTTCACCAAAATAAATTGGAGCAGCGGGGTTCGAAAATGTCTTCTGTGTTGATAGGGAAGGAAGAGGAGGAGGTCTAGCATTTGTTTGGAATAATAATCTCAATGCTAATGTGTTGAGTTTTTCAGTGAGTCATATTGATGTGGTTATAAAAGATAGTGTGAGGGGGGATTGGAGATGCATCAGGTTCTATGGTCAGCCGGACAGATCAAAGCACATGATGTCTTAGGATTTACTTTATGAGCTTCATTCCCGGCCCACTCTCCCATGGTGTGTTATAGGGGATATGAATTGTGATAACAACCCAAATTATTCTTGAATAAGGAATAAGGGAAAATTAATAGAGATAATGACAAACCATTATTTCTTCTAAAAGAGATATTTATGCATGATTAATGTGGAATTAATGATAATTAATGCAGGGGTGAATATGCAAATAATGAGGAAAAGGAAGGAGTTTCTAGCATTATGCCACACCACGTAGACCATGGCGAGATACGCCATAATGAGATACGCCCGATGATAGCGAGTAATGGAGACCCGCCATTGTTCTCAAGGAGAGCGTACATACACCTTGACGGATCCAAGAATACCAAAAGGCGCCTTTATTACCATCCATGAATGAGAATAAATACAATTAAATGGCAATTAATAGCCATTAAAGGGGAATAAAGACTTGACTGTTCGAATACCTCAACTTTGAGGGTTTAAATGATAAATGTTGGGATTAATGGAGAATTGATAGCAATCAAAGATGAGTAATGACACAACTCTTCACCTGCTTCCCCATTAATGCTGAAGGTTACAGAAACCTATATAAATACCCCAGCTTCCTAGGATCAAAGGTACACTTACTGATTCTCTACTTTTGTGCTTACAGTTTATTTTCAGAAATATTACTGACTTTGGCATCGGAGTGTCCCCGACCGATCCCAACGGCGCCTCACAGGGAAGTGCTCCGATCAAGGATTTTTCCCCAAGTTATCAATTGGTGCGGTGAAGGTGGATCTCTAACAAACAGAAGATCACAAAATCTTGATTGTATAGAGTTTCACAAAGAACAAAACAATGGAGTCAACGGAATAGAAATCACAATCTCAAACCTTGGCTCAATCAGTACAACAAATCTATCCAAAGATACAGTTCTCGATATATTGGTGGGAAAGAGTTTTCTACATTAAATCTGGAACTTTATGATGAAAAAATATGTTTCCTCCCCTTTCTTATTCCATTTTTAATTAAAGAAAATTGAGATCCCTCACTCTTATAAAGTGCTATGAATATCATTACATGTTATTATGATAAATCTAATAAACTGTGAAAGATGAAGTCATAGACACAAATCTTTCATTAAATCTTGCATGCTTACTATGCCCTCATATTTTTATGCATGACAAGTATAATATGATATTATTATTGAATTAGTACAAACGCATGTATAAGACCCTTAATCTTGGGATTTACAAAAAAAAAAATCATCCATTCAATATGATTTTGTCATTTGATATTAAAATATCATAAAAAGGCTCATGTAATTACAAATGATTTAGATCTGGTCGGTCTTTTGGATGAACATGCATATAACTATTAGAAGAAATTACAAAAAGATCATATTTGGTTTTTCCTTGTACAATTCACCATCTATATATGGCTTTTCTCCTATATAGTACTTTTAATATCAGAAATTCATATTTTTGAATATTGTTTTGTCAAACAGTTATTTCATTCCATTTTTTACAAGGATGTGTCTATTCATATAAAAACTGTTTATTTGACATTGTTAGAATTTCTTTTACCAACGTAAGAGAATTGAACATATTGAATCTATTTGTGATTATCGTGTAATTGTCCCTGACTATTAAAGGCATTATGGACTGATGAATTACCAAATTGGATAAACGAAACTTTCATACCCTGAGCTAACTACAAAATAGTGCAAGTGTCAGTTTCAGATCAGAACATTAAGTTATGCAAAATTCTTAGGATATACATGACAATTCCTTAGAGATTGTTTGGATGATAGTATATGAAGGTAGGTGATGATGAATTTTGAGCAATTTTCCTTACATCCCAAATTGGAGGAGAATCATGGTACATGTATTTTTCGTCCAAAATTACCCTTTGTATATTCGTACAAATGAAATGATTTAAGAGTAATTTTATATATACTTATATTATTAAATCATCACTTACATTTCTTTAATTACACATCATTCAAATGAGGCTTTAATGATCTCTGAATGCCATTAATGTACGGATGCACAATATTAATTGCAAGTAAATAGCAACTATGTAAGATATCTTACCCAATATAGAATGTCATAACTTTTATAACGTTTAAAATAAATATGCTATCTTGGATATTAATGCGCATTGAAATACAAAAGGACATTATTCTTAAACCATTCTCATTATGGTTATTTATTAAGAATTCATTATGATATTCATGTGTAGTAGCAATCTTTATGGTTATGACCGTTATACGTGATATTATTACTAAAACAAGCACGATTAAAATTCTATTATGAATTTGTTTGACATATAATATTTACTCGGTTTTATCCTTTGACTAAGTTCATTCTAGAGTCAGGGACCAACGCGAAGGAATTATTAAGTTGATTCCAAGATGAATTAAAAATTCCATAAAGAGAATTGCATCATACATGATATTTGCCAACAAGGCAAATGCAAACATTCTTTTGCTATGAAGTATGTTCCATGGATCAAGCCATTGATCCCCAATGTAAGTGAATATAGCTTTTATGACTTACCAAAATCTTTTAATAATGGAAAGAGTATGCCCCACTTCTGGAGTTCTTTCAGTGCTAACCCACAGGTACAAGGGAGTTGCTAATACTACAACCAGTGCAAACACTGATATGAAAAATAAAGCTCAATCCAAAGAAGTGTATATGCAGAGTCACTTCAGAAAAATTCCTTGACTATGTCATTAGCAAAAAAGGTGAAAAGAGCGCCTAAATAAAAGCCATGCGAGGAAAAAGGTGAAAAGAGCGCATAAATGAAAGCCCCACTATGGGTGAGAAAGATCCAGTGGTTGAACGGGCGGATCATCATACTAGAAAGATTGTCAACAAGCATATCAAGGTATAAAACAATTCCTAGCAGAACCACCCTTGATGAGCAGACCAATCTGAAGGGGAGACCTGCATTTGTATCAATCTGTCATGGATAAAGCTATGTGCACCGTGGTTATTCAAGAAGAAAAAGGTCAGCAGTTCTCCATCTATTATGTTAGCAAAATGTTGAAGGATGCAGAGACAAGATATTCGAAGCTAGATAAAACGGCTCCCACGGTTGTGACAACATCCATCCGCGTTAAACCATAGCTCCAAGCATAACCTCAACATGATCGAGATCAAGATCAAGAGCTGGCTTCACCATCACGATTCAACATTGAACACATGGATGATGAGATTGAAAGGCGAGTACATGCCGCTCTAGATAGACAAGAGAACAATTCAGAAAGATACGCCATCCAGTTAATAGGAATTCGCCATTCACAGCGCGGATCATGGGGTACGAGGCGGAAAAAACGATTAAAGCTTCCAAATTGCCACAATATAAAAGAAAAGAATCAATATAAGCGGGACATTACATATCCCGAACCCAAAGGAGGGGAGCATGTAACCGTTGGAAGAAACGTCAAAGCGTACTATAGGTTGGCCACCACACTGAAGCTTGCTGGGAGCTGGCAAACTAGATAGCTTTGTCCAGAATAACAAATAACAAGATGACAAGCAGAAGACAGATCCCAAAAATAAATTCAAAAGTGTCATTAATGTCATAGTAGATGGACCGGTGTATCAGCCACCCGTGGAAAAACCAAAAATATCCGCTCTGGATAAAACATCCCTCCATTGCTCCTTTTGCAGAAACAGGTCCAGTAATCTCTCCACATGCAGATGCATTGGTAGTAACAATGGCAATTCAAGGATGGGAGATAAAATAAAGCCAGTAAAGACACGGGCAGTTCTCGCAATGTCATCACCAAAGGTGCATTCGCCAAACTAAAGGTTGATCCGATCCAAATAGAAACAACCATTGTTGACATCATTGGAGTGACGGGTCACACTATCCAGACCAAGGGCCAGAGGTTGCAGCCCTAATTTCCATCCGTCGTCTGACAATGTACATTCCCACCAGCAAAGGAGGAGTAATGATTATCGGGAACCAAAAGGTGGCTAAAGAGACTTATACTCGGCGTCACTATCAATCCGCCCACAATCCAAAGAGGACGAAGGTGAGAAATATTAACTTGTCACTACAGCTTTGGGCGACACAGAAACGCTCCTTATTGCTGATGGAAAGCGGGTGCGGATCGCCAAAGGATTAAAACTTGAGATCAAAGAGGATGTTAAAAAATTTCTCATTGAGTCTGAAAGCGTATTTACATAAGAGAATGAGATCCCCACAGGAGTAAGCCCAGATGTGATTACTCATAAGTTAAACATCATTGAGGATGCGGTTCTAGTTGCTCAGAAAAGATGGAACCATGGGCCTAAAAATCAGTATTTTTACATATTCTTATATGTACATTAAACTATTATAGTATCCTATATTTTATAATTTATTCTTTCTCGCCATACTTCTTATATTCATTTGCCTAGCTTTTAGTGCTGATATACGCCCAGTGGCTGGCGAATGAAAAGTTCCACAGGTGGATCAATTACCTCAAAGATAGGACAATTGATCCCATCACGGGCGGATCCCCTTTCCATAAAGATAAGAAGCACAGACCCTCAGGAGCTTTCAAATGAGCTCAACTCTCTCCTCAAAGACAGGAAAAGGATTGACCACTATCAAAAGCGGGTTAAAATCATCTCAAACATGAGATCATTACACCCTCAACTTTCTCCTCAAAGATAGGAGAACACTCTCATGGGCGGATCCATCTTTAGATGATCACCATTCGAGAAAGAGTTAAAACATTCCTTGGATGCAAGGACTTTACACTCTCTCACTCCCTTCCCAAAGAAGGGTTCACAAGTCCTACGGGCGGATCGCTTCACCTCAAAGATAGGTAGCAAGTTGATCCCCTAGGCAGCTTTACTTCCTCTAGAAGGAATAGAACAGCTTCAAACCTTCACAAAGGTTCACACAATGGAGTATGGCTGGCCATCTACTCCATATTAAATCCTACAAACTTATATATTTACTTACGCAAACGTAAAAGTAAATGGCGACCATAAGGATTAAAACAATTGTACTTAAGTTTTACAAACAATCGGACAATAATCTCAGCGGCGGATCGATCTACCTCAAAGATAGGAAACAATTGATTGCCGTTAGAGATAGAGTTAAAACATTTCTCAGACGTGAGAACTTTACACTCTCAAATACTCTTCCCAAAGAAGAGTCTCAAGACCTGGCGGCGGATCGATTCACCTCAAAGATAGGAAGCAAATCGATCGCCTAAGGCAGCTTAACTTCCTCACCAGGAATAAAAGCTTCTAACCTTCACAAAGGTTCACACATTGGGGTACAGTTGGCCACCTACCCTAAACAATCAGAGAAATCCTAAACCAGATTCTAGAAAATTACTTGCTAAAAGATATAATGCATTAGTAAAAATAGTTCTGGAAAGCAAAGGGTTCATCCAACTAATGAAGCCTCGTCTTCATCTCCAAATAATAAAGCCTCGTCTTCATCATCAAAATAATGAAGCCTCGTCTTCATCTCCAAGTAATGAAGCCTCGTCTTCATCTCCAAACAATGAAGCCTCGTCTTCATCTCCAAACAATGAAGCCTCGTCTTCATCAAATTAATGAAGCCTCGTCTTCTTTCAATTCATGAAGCCTCGTCTTCATCTCCAAATAATGAAGCCTCGTCTTCATCATCAAAATAATGAAGCCTCGTCTTCATCTCCAAGTAATGAAGCCTCGTCTTCATCTCCAAACAATGAACCCTCGTCTTCATCAAATTAATGAAGCCTCGTCTTCTTTCAATTCATGAAGCCTCGTCTTCATCCAAATAATAAAGCATCGTCTTCATCCAAGTAATGAAGCCTCGTCTTCATCTCCAAACAATGAAGCCTCGTCTTCATCAAAGTAATGAATTCACGTCTTCATCATAGAAATAACGAAGTCTCGCCTTCACAAATGCAAAGTAAAAACACTTTGGAAAATGAGTAAAGGCTAAAAAGGCAAGTGCCTAGAGTGCCAAAACCCTCCACAAAATGCACAAAAGTCCCTAAATGGCTGATCATTCTTACTGATCCCTAAGGTCGGGTCATTCTCCTCAATATGGCAGAACTGAAGAAAAAAAGTCCCTAAGGCGAATCATAATCCTATGCGGTAGGAACAAATGGTCCCATAAAGGGCAGGTTATTCCTTTCTAAAGGAAATATAACTCTCAAGAAAGCTCTAGAGGCTAACAATGGATACGGTTGGCCACCTATCCACGAAGAAGCAAAATCCCCTAAAAGCATATCATATCCATATGTGATCCCCCATATAGGGCGGGTCCACTTTCCTCAAAGATAGGACAAAGTGATCCCCCATCTAGGGCGGGTCCACTTTCCTCCAAGATAGAAAAATAAAACACCATTTAGACAGCCCTAAAGAGCTTTTTATACCATTAGAGGGGGCTTCTGATAACAACCCAAATTATTCTTGAATAAGGAATAAGGGAAAATTAATAGAGATAATGACAAACCATTATTTCTTCTAAAAGAGATATTTATGCATGATTAATGTGGAATTAATGATAATTAATGCAGGGGTGAATATGGAAATAATGAGGAAAAGGAAGGAGTTTCTAGCATTATGCCACACCACGTAGACCATGGCGAGATACGCCATAACGAGATACGCCCGATGAGAGCGAGTAATGGAGACCCGCCATTGTTCTCAAGGAGAGCGTACATACGCCTTGACGGATCCAAGAATACCAAAAGGCGCCTTTATTACCATCCATGAATGGGAATAAATACAATTAAATGGCAATTAATAGCCATTAAAGGGGAATAAAGACTTGACTGTTCGAATACCTCAACTCTGAGGGTTTTAATGATAAATGCTGGGATTAATGGAGAATTGATAGCAATCAAAGATGAGTAATGACACAACTCTTCACCTGCTTCCCTATTAATGCTGAAGGTTACAGAAACCTATATAAATATCCCAGCTTCCTAGGATCAAAGGTACACTTACTGATTCTCTACTTTTGTGCTTACAGTTTATTCTCAGAAATATTACTGACTTTGGCATCGGAGTGTCCCCGGCCGATCCCAACGGCGCCTCACAGGGAAGTGCTCCGATCAAGGATTTTTCCCCAAGTTATCAAATTGTATTTTGAGTCAGGAAGAGAAGAGAGAAGGGAGTAGTTATCTGCAGCCTTTAATACATGATTTTTAGGAGGCCTTGGGTGACTCTGGTTTATCAGATATGTTTATGGAGGGCTATCCGTTTACGTGGGAGCGAAGTAGGGGGTGTCACGACCCAACCCAGGCCATGACCGGCGCATAAATTAAATTAACTTTAATCTATGCTAGCCTTAATTCTGAACTGATAGGAATTCCAAAATTTACTAACACAATATCAAAGTCATCTCAATTACACCAATAAACCTTGAAAGAATCAAATGTGCACGTCTAAGCCTCAATAATCAAAATTCTCTAACGGATAAAATAAAGCTAAATGCTTAAGCAGTCTCCTTCAACATCAATCCAAGGGTTACCTCACGAACAGGGACCTTAATCTGAAAAGAAAGATTCAACGTGGTATGAGATTTTCGTCTATACGAGCGAAAACCTCAGTGAGCAGTAGCTATAACACACAGCAGAAAAGGAACAGGCAGACAGGCTGATACTTTTAAATTATGACAAATATAATTCAAAATATAGTGTTTCAAAATCAGTTAAATACAGGGTCAATATAAGATAATCAATTCAAAATGCTGACAATCAATTGTCAAACGTAATACAGAAACCTTTCAAAACATCAAAATTAGAATAATCAGAAAATAAGGCCAAAAGCTTTTAAAACACATGGTACAGTGTAACAGAGTGGTGATACTGCACACCACCAGGGCCAGATAAATGGTAAGCGCTACCAATAACAGATACAGATAACAGATAATCGCCTTCACCGATCTTATGCATGATTCTAATGCTGACACAACTGACGACAAACTGACAACTGACAACCTGACTCAAAGACAAATGCAAGGACCTAATGTTATGAAGATCGGTGAGAGGCCAGATAACAGATACAGATATACTGAGCACTTGTACCAGTTTGAAAACATATAGTATACATATATAAATCAGAAAATCATAACTGATTGAACGAATTATCAGATTTCTAAAACAAAGGTAATAACTGCGATAAAACGCGTATCAGAAACTACAAATCATATCAAATCAAATTTTAATAAATTCATTGTACCTGATAATAAAACAATCAATATAAAGGCCTGTTCCCAGAATATACGCTCTAATACTAAGGATATTTAGTAAACATAAGGTTTAAGCTATACGTTTTTAGGAACGAAAATATACAGTCAAACGCTAATTTTTGGATAACAGTTTTTCAGTCTAATATTTCAATCAAACAATGTCATGTACTATAATTACCACTCACCTGAGATTTTGAAACACTGCTTTGCCTAAGATCGCGAATTCTTGTCGATTAACAGTCCAAGGGAATTTCTGAATTTCCTATTGATAGAGAATGACGGAAACCGAACAAACTAATCTAAGCTCGAATAGGAACTACATTGTTATAGACACTAGAGATTCAGGGAGCAGGAAAATCCATATATACTTCCTAAAGAAATGTGAGTATTCTATAACCATAATTTCTAATTGAAAAGTAAAGAAAATTAGAGTATAAAATGCACATTTAAATCAATTGATAAAGATTAAAACATTAAAGGGTATACTGATTATACCAAAACCAGGCGGAACAATAAACATAAAAAAAAACATTATATATATAAGTTATGAAACTAGTTTAGTTTGTAATATATATATGCTTAGTATTCAAAATAATTCAAAACTAAAATATGTATTATAATTGATAATTGAATCCACGGTAAACAAAGGGTAAAGTTGGTATTAAAGATAATCATTAAGTCTCTGTTTTTAAAGTCCAGATTTCAAAGTTCAGAGACAAAATTGAAGTAGCATTTGTAGGATTCGTCATTAAGAAGTAATAAAATAGTAGAATAAAATATTAGTTTGATGTGTAGTTATCCATGATTTAGCAAAACAACAAATTGAAACTCTACAAGCCTAATTTAATTGGTAAAAAGTATATAAAAGATACATGAATCCACTTACTTGGTGAACCAATCAAAATCGACTTCAACAGCAAAACTTGGAACCTTAATTGAAGAGCAGTGGGAATGACGGCCGCTCTTCGAAAGAGTAAAGGAAGAAAAGTGTTTTCGGAAACAAAAGGGATTAGGTTTAAAAAGATAAGGTAATGGTTAAACCTATGGATTAAAATACTTTTAAAATAATTAAAATAATTATTATACTTAAAATAATGTAATTGACTAATAACTACAACATAATAAATATAATTTTGATAAAAGTAAAAGTGCTGTAAATTAAATAACGTGGTATCGTGAGAATGATATAAACATATATTATTTAGGTTAGGGTCATTACATTCTTCCCCCCTAAAGAAAATTTGGTCCCCAAATTTAAATTATAAGGACATTAACCTCAAACATCGAACAAATGAGGATATCTGGTTCGCATCTCGGATTCAGTCTCCCAAGTCGCTTCACTACTAGAGTGGTTTTGCCAAAGAACTTTAACTAAAGGAATTTCTTTTGAACGCAGCTTGCGAACTTGACTATCTAAAATCTTTATAGGTTGCTCCTCATAAGACAGATCATCTCTAACTTGTATAGCTTGAGGTTGTAAGACATGGGACGCATCAGGAATGTATTTCCTAAGCATCGATATGTGGAATACCGGATGAACCTTAGAGAAATCAGGTGGAAGAGCTAAACGATATGCGACTGCACCAATCCTTTCAAGAATCTCAAACGGGCCTACATAACGCGGACTCAATTTTCCTTTCTTGCCAAAACGCATGATTCCTTTCATCGGAGAGACCTTTAGAAACACATGATCACCGATCTGAAATTCTACATTCTTGCGCCTCGGATCAACATAACTCTTTTGCCTACTCTGAGCTGTTAAGAGTCTATCACGAATAACACGAACTTTATCTGAAGTCAACTGTATCAACTCAGGTCTAGTGAGTCTCCTTTCTCCAACCTCATCCCAACAAATCGGCGACCGACACTTACGACCATACAAGGCTTCATAAGGCGCCATATCAATGCTAGCTTGATAGCTATTGTTATAAGCAAACTCTACCAAAGGCAAATGATGATCCCAATTTTGACCAAAATCAAAGATACAAGCTCGAAGCATATCCTCTAAAGTCTGAATGGTCCTCTCTGACTGACCGTCGGTCTGAGGATGAAACGCTGTGCTAAATTAGAGTCTTGTACCTAACGCTTCTTGAAATTTCTTCCAAAATCGAGAGGTAAATTGAGCACCACGATCTGACACGATAGAGACTGGAACTCCATGAAGTCTAACAATCTCATCAATGTATAACTGAGCAAGCTTAGAGAAATCATAGGTTGTCTTCACATGAAGAAAATGAGCTGACTTAGTTAAACGGTCGACTATCACCCAAATGGAATCGTACCCTCCCCTAGTACGAGGAAATCCTACCACAAAGTCCATAGCAATATTCTCCCACTTCCACTCAGGAATAGGTAATGGTTGGAGCAACCCAGACGGTCTCTGATGTTCTGCCTTGATTTGTTGACAAGTAAGGCATTTAGCAACAAAGTCTGCAACATCTCTCTTTATTCCACTCCACCAGTATAATTCTCTTAAATCTCTATACATCTTAGTGGAACCAGGATGAACTGTATAAGCCGAATAATGTGCTTCCTCCAAAATTTCCCTTTTTAAATCATCAACACTAGGAACACACAGTCTAGTCCCATAATGAAGAACTCCATCATCACTAATCATGAAGTCTTGAACCTTACCCTGACAAACATCATCCTTAACTTTACACAATTGAGGATCTTCTTGTTGCGCTGCCTTGATTCTATCTAATAGAATAGGTCTAACACGAAAATGAGCTACTAACGCTTCAGATGTTGCCTCAAATTCTACTCCTTGGTCAAACAATTCATGAATGTCACCAATCAAAGGTCTCCTCACTACAGAAAGATGAGCTAGGCTACCCAGAGATTTCCTACTTAAAGCATCTGCTACAATATTTGCTTTTCCTGGATGGTACTGAATTGAGCAATCATAATCCTTGAGAAACTCCACCCATCTTCTCTGCCTTAAATTCAAATCATGCTGATCAAAGATGTATTTTAGACTTTTATGGTCAGTGAAAATCTCACATGTCTCCCCATACAAGTAATGTCTCCATATCGTTAGGACAAAGATCACTGCTGCCATTTCTAAATCATGAGTTGGATAATTCTGTTCATGTTGCTTTAATTGGCGAGAAGCATATGCAATCACATGCCCATGTTGCATCAATACACATCCCAGACCAACCCTTGAAGCATCACAAAACACTGTGTAGCCCCCGGATCCAGATGGAAGGGCTAACACTGGTGCTGAAGTCAAACGAACTTTCAATTCTTCAAAACTCTTCTCACATGCTTCTGACCACTGAAACTTCACATTCTTCTAGGTTAACTTGGTTAAAGGAGAAGCTATTCGAGAAAAGTCTTGCACAAAACGTCGATAATAACCCGCTAACCCAAGAAAACTTCGAATCTCCGACACTGAACTAGGCCTTGGCCAATGAAGAACGGCATCAACCTTCTTCTGATCAACACTCACCCCATCTTTGGATACTACGTGCCCTAAGAATGCGACACTATCCAACCAGAATTCACATTTTGAGAACTTAGCATACAACTGGTTCTCTCTTAAAGTCTGAAGAACAAGCCTTAGATGCTGCTCATGTTCTTCTTTACTTTTAGAATACACCAAAATGTCATCTATGAACACTATCACAAAACGATCAAGGAAGGGCTTAAACACCCTATTCATTAAATCCATAAAAGCTGCAGGAGCATTAGTGAGACCAAAAGGCATCACCAGAAATTCATAGTGACCATACCTAGTCCCGAAAGCTGTCTTAGGTATGTCAACATTTTTAACCCTCAACTGATGATAACCGGACCTCAGATCGATCTTAGAGAAGTACTTTGCACCCTGGAGCTGATCAAATAGATCATCAATTCGAGGAAGAGGGTATTTGTTACGTATTGTGACCTTGTTCAACTGTCGATAATCAATGCACAATCTCATTGATCCATCCTTCTTCTTCACAAACAACACAGGAGCACCCCAAGGAGAGACACTAGGGCGGATGAACCCCTTGTCAAGCAAGTCTTGCAGTTGTTCCTTCAACTCCTTTAGTTCAGCAGGAGCCATTCGGTAAGGAGGCATAGATATGGGTCTTGTTTCGGGTGCTAAGTCAACACAGAAATCGATTACTCTCTCAGGTGGCAAACCTGTCAAATCTTCAGGAAAGACGTCAATAAACTCTTTCACCACATCAACATTCTCCAACTCGATACCCTTGGCTTGAGTATCCTTAACATAAGCTAGAAACCCTTCACAGTTCTTATACAACAATCTTCTTGCAGTAATAGCAGAAATAAGACTATGAGGAGCCATGCTACGATCTCCTTGAAATTGAAATTCTATCTCCCCAGGAATTTTGAAAGTTACTAACTTGCTATAACAGTTTAAAGAGGCATGATATGAGGCTAACCAATCCATTCCCAAAAGCACATCAAAATCTAACATTTCAAGTAATACAAGATCAGCTAAGAGTTCCCTTTCCCCTACTTTTACTAAGCAATTCTTAAAAGTTAGATTTATATCAAGGACATCTCCTATAGGCGCTGCCACAGATAACGGACAATCTAACATAGTGGGTGGTACACCAAATTTCATAGAAAAACAAGGAGAAACAAAGGAATGTGTAGCACCAGGATCAATCAAAACTCTAGCATCAAATGAACATACAGAAATGGTACCTGTCACCACTGCATTAGATGCCTGAGCATCCTGCTGTGTCAGGGCAAAGGCTCTAGACTGACCTCGATCTGCTGTTGCATGATTAGGAGCTGAATTGGGACCTCGACCACCCTGACCTCGACCTCCTGAACTCTGGCCTCTACCACCATACTGAGAAGATGGCTGAGTACCGATAAAAGGAGCAGAAACTGTATCCTGACCCACAGCTAGTGTTGTGTTACTGCTTGGGCAATCTTTTCTTCTATGTCCCACTTGACCATAACCAAAACAAGCCCCAGTTGCTCGATGGCATGGAGAGTTACCATGAAATTTACCGCAAAGCTGACAAGTATGGAATGACGATCTAGAGGAACTTTGACTATTCTGACTACCAGTGGATTGAGCTCTCTGACCATATCTCTGATTATTCTTGGAGTATTGCCCTCCTTGGCCAGTTAAGGAATGGGACCCATGAGATACTGAATAGTTACTTCCCCTACTATGCTGACCACTCTGGTTGTCATATCGAGCACGTTTGTTCTGATCACGAGCCCTACGCTGATCATCAAACATCTCCATCTGCCTGGATCGATCGACCACTTCCTCAAAGCTAGACAATCGTAAAGGAGCAATTCGGTCTAACAGTCTGTCCCGAAGTCCCCTCTCAAACCTCCTTGCCTTCCTCTCCTCAGTTGGAATAAGATGCTCATCGAAACGAGCAAGTCGAGTGAATTTCATTTCATATTCACTCACAGTCATACCACCCTGTTTCAGCACTTCAAACTCTAAAGCTTTAGCTTCCTTAACAATGGGAGGAAGGAACCTCTCTAAAAAAGAATCACGGAACTGTGGCCAAAGGAAAGCGTTATCAAGTCCATTCCCTCTCTTGGAAAGATACCAACTACGTGCCACTCCTTGTAACTGATTCCCTGCTAACAATACCATCCTAGCACTGGTGCACCCCAAGACCTCATAACATTTGTCCATAGCATCCAGAAAATCCATAGGATCTGTTACAGAATCCTCACCCGAAAACTTTAGAGGTTGTAACCTCAAGAAGTCACTGAGATCCTGTAATTGAGCTCTATCATTAGGTATGGTAGATCCTGTAGTTCTTGGTTGTCTGTTTTCCCCTACCACATTTGTTAGTCTTTCAACTGCTTGAAAGACCCCTTGCAATCCAGCAGCCAAATCAGTGTTAGATATTTGAGCAGGCTAGAGGCTGAAGCTGTACGAGTGGGCTGAGATGACCCTCCAGCTGGTTGCAATATTGGTTCAGATGCTGGAGCTGCTCCTCCAATAGGGTGTGAAGCTCCCCCATCAAGCTGAGATGAATTCTCAACGGTCACCCTACTCCTAGTACTAACATTAACCGTATTCTTGCCTCTTTTTCTTCCTTTAGGAGGCATGATTACCTATCCATGCAGCAAAGTTAGACACTTTAGCAAATGAGGTATTGAAAATGAGTAAATAGGAAGACCCAGATAGATATGCAAGATAAGGGGTACGAACAGAACACGTGAATCCTATACAGTAAGTTTATAAGAACCCAAACCTGGCTCTGATACCACCTTTGTCACGACCCAACCCAGGCCATGACCGGCGCATAAATTAAATTAACTTTAATCTATGCTAGCCTTAATTCTGAACTGATAGGAATTCCAAAATTTACTAACACAATATCAAAGTCATCTCAATTACACCAATAAACCTTGAAAGAATCAAATGTGCACGTCTAAGCCTCAATAATCAAAATTCTCTAACGGATAAAATAAAGCTAAATGCTTAAGCAGTCTCCTTCAACATCAATCCAAGGGTTACCTCACGAACAGGGACCTTAATATGAAAAGAAAGATTCAACGTGGTATGAGATTTTCGTCTATACGAGCGAAAACCTCAGTGAGCAGTAGCTATAACACACAGCAGAAAAGGAACAGGCAGACAGGCTGATACTTTTAAATTATGACAAATATAATTCAAAATATAGTGTTTCAAAATCAGTTAAATACAGGGTCAATATAAGATAATCAATTCAAAATGCTGACAATCAATTGTCAAACGTAATACAGAAACCTTTCAAAACATCAAAATTAGAATAATCAGAAAATAAGGCCAAAAGCTTTTAAAACACATGGTACAGTGTAACAGAGTGGTGATACTGCACACCACCAGGGCCAGATAAATGGTAAGCGCTACCAATAACAGATACAGATAACAGATAATCGCCTTCACCGATCTTATGCATGATTCTAATGCTGACACAACTGACGACAAACTGACAACTGACAACCTGACTCAAAGACAAATGCAAGGACCTAATGTTATGAAGATCGGTGAGAGGCCAGATAACAGATACAGATATACTGAGCACTTGTACCAGTTTGAAAACATATAGTATACATATATAAATCAGAAAATCATAACTGATTGAACGAATTATCAGATTTCTAAAACAAAGGTAATAACTGCGATAAAACGCGTATCAGAAACTACAAATCATATCAAATCAAATTTTAATAAATTCATTGTACCTGATAATAAAATAATCAATATAAAGGCATGTTCCCAGAATATACGCTCTAATACTAAGGATATTTAGTAAACATAAGGTTTAAGCTATACGTTTTTAGGAACGAAAATATACAGTCAAACGCTAATTTTTGGATAACAGTTTTTCAGTCTAATATTTCAATCAAACAATGTCATGTACTATAATTACCACTCACCTGAGATTTTGAAACACTGATTTGCCTAAGATCGCGAATTCTTGTCGATTAACAATCCAAGGGAATTTCTGAATTTCCTATTGATAGAGAATGACGAAAACCGAACAAATTAATCTAAGCTCGAATAGGAACTACATTGTTATAGACACTAGAGATTCAGGGAGCAGGAAAATCCATATATACTTCCTAAAGAAATATGAGTATTCTATAACCATAATTTCTAATTGAAAAGTAAAGAAAATTAGAGTATAAAATGCACATTTAAATCAATTGATAAAGATTAAAACATTAAAGGGTATACTGATTATACCAAAACTAGGCGGAACAATAAACATAAAAAAAAAACATTATATATATAAGTTATGAAACTAGTTTAGTTTGTAATATATATATGCTTAGTATTCAAATAATTCAAAACTAAAATATGTATTATAATTGATAATTGAATCCATGGTAAACAAAGGGTAAAGTTGGTATTAAAGATAATCATTAAGTCTCTGTTTTTAAAGTCCAGATTTCAAAGTTCAGAGACAAAATTGAAGTAACATTTGTAGGATTCATCATTAAGAAGTAATAAAATAGTAGAATAAAATATATTAGTTTGATGTGTAGTTATCCATGATTTAGCAAAACAACAAATTGAAACTCTACAAGCCTAATTTAATTGGTAAAAAGTATATAAAAGATACATGAATCCACTTACTTGGTGAACCAATTAAAATCGACTTCAACAGCAAAACTTGGAACCTTAATTGAAGAGCAGTGGGAATGACGGCCGCTCTTCGAAAGAGTAAAGGAAGAAAAGTGTTTTCGGAAACAAAAGGGATTAGGTTTAAAAAGATAAGGTAATGGTTAAACCTATGGATTAAAATAATTTTAAAATAATTAAAATAATTATTATACTTAAAATAATGTAATTGACTAATAACTACAACATAATAAATATAATTTTGATAAAAGTAAAAGTGCTGTAAATTAAATAACGTGGTATCGTGAGAATGATATAAACATATATTATTTAGGTTAGGGTCATTATAGGGGGAATGTTAACTTTGTTGAGGAAAGACTGGGCCGTTGTTTGGTATCCCAAGTGTGGCGGGAGCTATTTCCATTGGCTGAATTTTGCGCTTCACATTTCAGTTCTTCAGATCATTTGCCTATCATCATATATACATCACCAGAGGCTAATGGCTCGGGTTCCCCGTATGAATTCCGTTTTGAAAATTCGTGGTGCAAGGAGCAAGATTTTATGGTTTTAGTTAAGGAAAATTGGCAGAAATCGGATGGTGTGGACCTGCTGACTCGTCTTGGGTTATGTAGGGAGGAAATGAACAAGTGGGGGAAAGCTTTCAGGTCTCAGTTCTCTTCCAAAATAAAGCAAATGAAAGCAAAATTAGCTCTTTTGATAAGTAGGGTACAAGGAAACACTGATGATGAAATTATTGAGTGCCGGAAGGAGTTACATGGTTTGCTGGACCAGGAAAATCTCTATTGGAAACAACGCTCGAAAGCGGCATGGCTAAAGAGTGGGGATAGGAACAACAAGTTTTTCCATGCGTGTGCATCCCAGCGGAATAAGGTAAATAAAATCTCTAGATTAATTCAAAACAACGGGGAATGGTGTGAAGACAACAAGGTGATTGAAGGAAAAATTCTTGATTATTACAAAAATATGTTTGCGGCTGTTGAAACTAGTGAGCTTAATATGGTGAATTATGTTCCACCCCGTGTTGGTTCTAAGGATAACGAGATTTTACTGAAGCCGTTCACGATAGATGAGTTCAAAGAGGCAGTTTTCCAAATGAATCCTGATAAGTCTCCGGGCCAGACGGTTTGGGGCCGGGTTTCTTTCAAAAATTCTGGAGGATTATTGGGATGGATGTATTCAAACCCAGAATCAAATGGTTGGAGGAGGGGTTACTTCCAAGCGATATAACAAGCACGAACATAGTTCTAATCCCAAAAATTGAATCGCCTTCGGCTTTGGGTGACTTCCGACCGATTGCCTTGTGCAATATGGTCTATAAGATCATATCAAAAGTCCTCGCTAACCGGTTGAAAGGCTTTCTTCCTGGTATCATTTTCGAGGAGCAATCCGCATTTGTCCCGGGTAGACTCATTGTTGATAATGTTATTGCTGCCTATGAAACTATTCACTCAATGGAGACTAAACAAAAGGGGAATGTGGGTTCAGTTGCCATAAAGATTGACATCTGGAAAGCTTACGATAGTGTTCGATGGGATTTTATAGAGCTGATGCTGCAGAAATTGGGTTTTCACGAGAAATGGATAAAGTGGATGCTGATGTGCATAATGTCAGTGACTTATATAGTTCGTGTAAATGGTTCTAAGGTGGGCCCTATTACTCTGGGATGTGGTATTCGGCAGGGCGATCCATTGTCGCCGTACCTCTACATCATATGCGCTGAAGGGTTATCTTGTCTGCTAGCTCAGGCACAAAATGCGAATTTACTAACAAGGTGCAAAGTATCTAGAGGAGCACCGGAATTATCCCATTTGCTGTTCGCCGATGACAGCTTACTATTTTGTAAGGCAAACTTAAATGAGGCACATATTTTGAAAAATATTTTGGATCGGTACGAAGCTGACTCGGGTCAGGCCATCAACCTACAAAAATCAAGCATATTGTTTAGCCGTAAGGTGGAAGAGTTGGAAAAGAACAGAATTTGTGGGGTGCTTGGTATTCATCAACCAATGGAATTAAACAGATACTTAGGAATGCCAATTTCTATAGGGCGTAGGAAGAGAGATGTATTTGGTTTCTTAAAGAATAAGTTGTGGCAACATCTTTTTGGGTGGTCGGGTAAGTTGTTAGCCCAAGCGGGGAAGGAAGTTTTGTTGAAAGCTGTTGCGCAGTCGTTTAATCTGACAATGTTGGCCAAGCAAGCATGGTTTCTTGTCTCTCATCCAAATACGTTATTTTGTCGAATCCTCAAAGCAAAATATTTCTCAAGGGGAGATTTCTTATCATCAAGCTTGGGCTCAAGTCCGAGTATGATCTGGCGTAGTATTTGGAATTCAATGGCAATGTTAAAGCAAGGTCTTCATTGGAGAGTTGGTAATGGTCTGCAAATAAATATTTGGGAGGATCCCTGGTTAATCGATACGCCAAATTTTAAAATTCAATCAGTTATCGCTTTGGGTTGTGAGAGAATGTTAGTGGCGGACCTGCTTCAGGAAAACAATGACTGCTGGGACATGGAATTGATGAGGTTGATTTTTAATGAGGAGGATATCAGGTATGTTCTTCATGCTAATCGTGGGGCAAGGGGAGAAAACGATATACTGATCTGGCACCATGATAAAAAAAGGGGTTATATTCCGTAAAATCCGGATATCGCGTGGCTTGGGACGAGTGGCGAGGGAACTCTCAAAATAATCAGCGGACGGGATGGTTGAGGATGTGGTCTTTCTCTATCCCACCTAGAGTAAAGCTTCCTGTCTAGAGAATATGTAGGGAGTTTATTCCTCTCAAAGATATTTTGTGGTCAAAAGGTTTAACTAATGATAATATTTGTGGGCTGTGTAAAGAGGAAGGCGAGCATTCGGTGCATTTGTTTATTGATTGCCCGTATGCGGTTCAATTTTGGGATGCTATGGGGATCAATCAACATATTCCAGGTACTGATTTTTTCCTTCAATGGTTTGACAGCTTCATTCAAACCAGGAACCTTTAGGAATGTCAGAAGTTATGTATGGAGTTATGGGAGCTGTGGTGTCAGCGAAATTCTTGCTTATGGGAGGGTTTTTTTTATCGCACCAGCTGTTGTGGCTCGTCTATGTAAAGACTTCTTGCATCAATACTCTTTGGCTTTAAAAGGGGTGGCAGTACCATCTTTGAGAATCTGAGCCGATCACTGGTTGTGTCCACTGACTGGTTTTGTTAAATTGAATATTGATGCGGCCGTCAGACCGGGATGGGATAAAATCGGGTTAGGTGGAGTTCTTAGAGATCACTTGGGCGGTTTTATTTGCTGCTACTCTCTCCCGTTTGTTGGTGTTTTTGCTCTAAGGCTTGCGGAAGTGTTGGGCCTAAGAAAGGCGTTGGAACTGATAAAAGATGAGGGTCGGGCTCGGTGGTGATTGAAATGGATGCGGAAGAGGTGGTTCTTGCTGTTCAAAAGAGGACGGAGGATAGGTCGGAGTTTGGGGTTGTACCTAGCTACTGTAGGAGGCTATTATCTGTCATTTACTTGCAAGTGAAGCCTTGTCTTTGGTCACGCCTTGTTTTTGGCAACTGGAACCCGAGTTTATTCGGCCTTTTTGTCAAAAGATGTAAATGCTATTCATTAATAAAATTCAGTGATTTTTATATATATATATATATATATATATATATATATTTTAAACATTGTAAAACAAAAATCAATTTAAAATAAAATAAATACCTATTTCGGACACGTCATTGTTTTTGGACAATTTTATTATTTTTCTATGTTATTGCTAATGGAACAAAACGTAAAATATCTTTTTTGCAACTTTCAAAACTAGGGATTGTGTACATACATCAAAGCACAAGAGTTCCCCAATACGGGGAAAGCTAACGGACGTCCCGGGATGCTTGATAAGAAATACATTTTACTATTTAATTAAAGGTAAAAGTTTAAATAATTGTGACAAAATTAATTAAAGTAATCAGGAATAACAAAGTATTAACATTTTCCAATACAATAATATTTTCCAATACAAACCATTTAATGTGTGTTATATAAAAAATAATAAAATATATTTATTATCTAGCGCCACAGAACGTTAATTAGCGGGCTATATGTCATATTCAAATCAGCAAGTAAACATTAATCAAACGCAAGACAAATCGATTGTACAATTAAGTAAAATGATATTTATGATACAAACGATAATATGATACAAATTTAGTGGATTAATATTTTGATTAGGGCCGTTACTTTGTAGGGATCCAGGGTGAGATGATAAAGCCCCTTCATATATATAAGTTGAAGGTTAGATGAAAAGGAGGATGACGGATATTAAAACTAGGTTGGCACTTCCTAACGAACCTCCCAAAACACCTAAACCCGAATTTTAATAAAAGGCAAAAAATACGAACAAAAATGTAAGAATACGACCCTAAAAGGAGCTAATTAAACCGAAATTGCTCTAAACCAATAAACTTTAAACACTTCAACCCTTAATGAAAATGCATAACTTTGTAGATTATCATTCTTCACAACCAACATTTTCTAACCCAATAAGATAATTTTCCATCGCTTACAAAATAAAGTAGGTAAATAATCAGACACTTGATTACACTATCTCTGATAACTAATAATTTGATAATCAGCTACGACAACCCAACCCTCTTCAAAAATTTGATCAAACACAATCTGATTCACATGTACATTCATCCCAAAGTCCCGAATTAGTACATGTTAGAAAATTTTGTATAATGTCCAAATTCTCATAATTACTGAACAAATTCCAGCAACAACTCTAATTGAATAACGAAGCAACTCTAAAACTAAATCGCTCTTTTCTTTCGCGCATACATACAACAAAAAGGGAAATCAATCAAGATATAGAAAAAACTAAAATCACCTAATATGTGAAGTAAATATATATTTCGTAGGCCCTTTAAATTCTTGGGCCCTAGGCCTGTGCTCCATGAATCAAGGCTCTGGGCCGGGCCAGATTTTGATTAACATGTAATTGATCATTTTTTGGATTGAAGACACACTATTGAACATAAATATTTTATTATTATTATTATATCTTATTTCTACATATTTTAATTAGGGTTAATTTCAAATATAACCCATGTGGTTTCAAGTTTTAGTAAATAAATACATGTGGTTTGATTTCGAGCAAATAGGTACCCGTGGTATAACAAACCACAATATTTGCCTAAATTAAGCATTTGTTTATGGTTTGTTATACCACGGATACCTATTTGCAAAAACATCCAAACCACGGGTATCTATTTGTAAAAATATGCAAACCACAAGTACCTATTTGTAAAAAACACGCAAACCACAATAATTTATTTGAAATTAATTTTTATTGACTAAAATACCCTTGGCCACATCAGCATATAGACGGTGTCTTTACCGTTTCCGCGTTTTTGAAAAACGGAGCATACCACAGGTATTTATTTGCTCAAAATCAAACCACAGATATTTATTTGCCAAAACTTGAAACCACAGAGGTTATATTTGAAATTAACCCTTTTAATTAACAAATGTAATAAAATTATAATTATCATAATAGATAGTAAAATTACATGTTAATTCTGTTCTCGTTTTTGTAAGTTTTTGCCAAGTATAATTATTTGGTTATGATTCAGAAATAATTACTTATAACTATTTTGAAAGGAAAATTAGCTAACTTCTACCAGCTATGAGTAATAATAAACAATAAACAAATAGCAACTCTAATAACAAATCGTAAATATAAACATTTGAACCAAATAGGCACTATATATGACTTGTGAATTGATAACCGAGTATCTGAACTTTGTCTACTAGTTCAAATGTCTTACCTAACCTTCTTGCTTTCAACCTGTAAAACAGAATCGTAGGCCAAACGGGATGTGAAGTCCGGTGAACCTGCTCTAATGCCTAAGTCAGTTGGTGATTTAGAAAGGACCAAAGAGTATGGACTAATTGTAAGATAATAGTTGACGTACCGTATGTTATCCTGTCAATATATAAGATTTTTAGGCTGAGATCTTTATTAACTAGGAATCCTTATGAGCTGAGGAATTCTGTGTCCTATAAGAAATCTTAACCCTACGAGAAATTCGTTGTCATGTAGAACACTAGTTTTTCGAACGTTCCTTTATTAAATGAGATTGAAACTTCTGAGACCCCCTCTAGACATGCTCTGTTGCACGTGATGTGTTGCCTAAAGTGGGGGCACTGATATCATGTCAAGAATACATTATACAAACCAAATATGATAATAGCTAATTAAGCTTTACTAAATAGATTTTAGGCTTAATTTTTGGATGGTCATGATTAAATTGTTTATAAAAGAATAACATAAATATTTAGATAAATAATTTATCAATCTCTACGTTTTATCTAATATATTATTTAATCTTTGTATTTTAATAATACATTATTTAGTTTTAACTTTTGTCATATTTAACATTTTAGTCCCTTATAAATGAATTAAACTGTTTAAAAATTCAAATATTTGAAAAACGATTTTTTTTTTTTGGTAATCGGGAAAGGCTCAAGGCCCGGGGACAAAAGAAAAGGCAGAAAAAAGAAAAAGGAAAATAAAAACAGTAGCCAGAAGTTAAGAGCGGAACATTCTACTAAGAGCCAAGCCCCGATAATCTTTGGAGAGGATCTTCTGGAGGTCTACAGGGGGGCACATCATACACATGATGACCCAGAGTATTAAATCCTGTGAAAATTGTCAGTCAGTCAGCAGTACGATTTTCTTCTATGTAAGTATGTGCAAAAGTGACCAGCTAATCCCTATCTCGAAGCTGTTTGCACCGAGTAATTAGCCAAGCGTACGGGTGGTGATTATCGAACATTTTCGTGATGAAATGAAGCACAGTTCGAGAATCAACTTCAAGAATAACTTTTCTATATCCCATATCCCATGTCAGACACAACCTAAAATAAAGCCCCCATAGCTCAGCCAGAGACTATGTAATAACCAATGTTCGCACCAAAAATGAAATTGTTGAATAGAATAAAAATTGAAAATTAAACAATATATTATTAAAATATGAGAACTAAACAGTATGTAACAAGCTATAGAAACGATTGCGTTTCATGTTGAAGAAAACGCATCGTTTCACTTATCAACGGTAACAAAGAAAGGACCAGCAGGAAAAAGACTCATGGAGCTCAACTATATAACAGGCACATCAATGCCGTTACAAACTACATTTTTTCATTCTTCTTCTCTCTTTCTTTAGCTTCTCTTCTCCATTCATCTGTAACTCTCTTTTCCTTTTGTAATTCTTTTCTTCCTCTGTAACTCTCTTCATCTCCAACAGATTGTTGTAGATTATTCAAGATAATAAATTCGGTTTTGTTATGGTATCAGAGCTCACGCTTTGCGTTCGATTATCTTTTTGTTACGGAGTTCTCAATCATTCATACATTTTTCTGTTTCATTCCAAAATCAGGATCGAAACATTACGTTCTTGATTGAAAATTTCAATCAATTTCTTTTCTTGATTGAAGAAATTCAATCAATTTTCCGTTAATCCCTCTTTTCTTTTTGCCAAAAGTAAAAAATGGCGCCAGAAAATATCAGTGCAAATGTTACTCTCGATCTTTCACAAAACCCCTCAAGTTGCTATTATCTTCATTCAGGGAAGAACCCAGGATTAGCTTTGGTAGCACAACTATTGAATGGAACAATTACCATTCTTGGAGCAGAGAAATTCAAAGGGCTTTACGGGCCAAGAACAAGATTTCTTTCATTGATTGCACGCTTCCTTCGTCGGCTGAAGCAGATCCAAACAAAGCAGCTTGGGATCGTTGCAATACCATGATCTTTTCATGGATTACAAGATCTGTCACACCTTCCATTGCTCAAAGCATCCAATGGTTTGATAATGCGTATGATGTTTGGAAGAATCTGAAGTCTAGATTTGCTCAAGGCGATTCCTTAAAGATAACCGAACTGCAGAAGAGATGTTCCTTTATCCAAAGTTTGTTGTTTGTCACAGATTATTACGTTGATGACTTTGTAGGAAGAGTTGATCAATTATAGACCCTTACACACTCGTCATTGTACACATGCTTGTTCTTGTTCTAAACGGTTACAAGAAACGGATATCTTTTTATTGAATTTGGATCGATTTATTTAATAATAAAGTTCCCTAATTTTTAAAATTGCATTATTTAAAAAAGAAAAAAATAGAAAGTGGATCCGGATGGTCTTCTCCAAAGAGGCAAACAAAATACGTAGAAGGTGGAAGCCGGTGGCTCTTTATTTGGGAACCACTTTTAAATGGCCCCCCCACCCCATACTACTCTTTATTTATTTATTACTATCATTATACGATGAATTTGGTAATAATTTTATAATTTCATTCAACCTTAATACTATCCAATTTCTGAACCTCATAATAATTAATAGTCTTATGATATAAATAATGCTTATTATTGAATTATTCCTACTTTTCAAGCTTATATTATTTTATGTTGAACTTTTAAATAATCATTATTAGCCTTTTAGTATTTTAATACATTGCATTTGATTTCTAAATCTTAATAATATAGTCACGAGAGCTTGGTATTAGCCTGTAGTAGGTCTTGTTAGGTATGGATTTATTTGAATAAGGCTTGTTTATACGGATCTTGAATAATTAATATGACTGAGATTAAAATCACTGATCATTTGATATTTGTATTAATTAATGACTGTTTAATAAAACGTTTTTAAAAATTCAAGTAGGGGATTATTGGGTTTGGTCCAATATTATGAATTTGAAAAAATGGGTCACGTGTTTTAAATGTAAAGAGTCCCATAAGAAATATGGAAAGAGTTACAAAACGTTCCGTATGGGAAAATATCACTTGTTACAAGTGTTTATAATTAGGTTTAGGGTTGTAAATAGCCGAATCGCTCGGTATTCGGTTCGATAAAAGCTCAATCATGTTCGGTTCCATTTGTAAAATAGTTGATATTGAGCATAACGAAGCTCGACTCAATTATATGTTCATGAATAAGCTAATGAGCAAGTTCGATTATAATATTCATGAACATGCTCGTGAGCAAGCTTGGTTCGATTATTATTTTAATAATAATATTTCTATAAAGGTGAAAATGTAAAACAACGTAGTTTTGTGTAAAATTTAGTTTTGTAGGCTTCAAACTATGTAATTTTGTATTAAACAAATTTCAAATCAATATAATTAATGAACATAATTAATGAGTTGTTCACGAGCGAAGTTCATTAACTGAATTAACGAGCTGCTCATGAGCAGCTCACAAACATGATATTGAATTTGAGCTCATCAATTTTCTGACGAGCCGAGTCTGAGTAGACTAAAACTCAGCTCAATTACAACACTAATTGGATTGGTATGGTGTGGATTCATATATTTTTTGAATAAATTTTATTTAATTATTTAATTAATTTATTTTAGTAATTTAATTAAATAATTATCATACTATAAATATTTATATCTTAATCAATCTTTTTTTAGAATATATATTTTACTGATTACTTTTGGTAATCCACCATTTATTATGGTAACAATTTTATATTTTAACCAAATATAACTTTTATAATTGAACATTTATTTTGATAATGGTTTTGTTTTTATAACATGTTTTCTTTTTTATTCCTTTCTTTCTAAATTCTTGCGTATTTTAATTTTTAATGGATAATATAAAAAAATTTAAACACTTAAATATTAATATTTTTCGATTTTTTTTAATTGAGCAACAAAAAAAAAATCTGAGTATAGATGATTGAATAATTCTGAAATGCATATTTATTTTCTTGGATTGTTTTATTCTGAAACCGACCGGCTGACAATCGGTTTGCACAATCTTGAAACAATATCATGAATGTCTCAAAAAGAACAGTCTTTAGTTCAGTATTTCTGTTTTTTCCTACATTCGATTTCAACAAGTTCTCATGAACCCTTCGAATGGCCTTGCTGATTTGATCGGACAGAACAGAACAATTGCGATGTTTCCTTGACTCGTGCTCTTAGATTCATATTCTTTGTTAAAAAAAATTTCTACTGTATATTTTTGTACGTTTTATAAAATTAAACAAAATATCTGAATTAATTAATAAATTGAAAATGTTTTGTGAACAATTTATGAATAGAAATACAATGTAAGAGCATCTTCAATAGAGATGCTTAAAAGAGTGCCAAAACTTACTAAAATATAGTATTTTATTGTCTCTTTCATCCACATCATTTTTGGCAACTTGTACTTAAAAAATGCTCCAATAGAGAAGTTGCCACTATAATCCTACAATTTATTATTTTATTATAAATAAATGTTCCGGATTTATTATTTCTAGGAGAGTATATTAAAAAATTATTAAACAAGGTTGCCAAGAGGTTGCCAAAAAAATTGGCAATTTCTTTGGCATCCACAATCACTCCAATAGTGGACACCCTTTAAAAATTACCAAATCTGTTGCCACATCAGCTGTCACTCTTTTGGGCACCCTCTATTGGAGATGCTCTAAGATGAAGGAGTGAATGATTGAATGCAATTCCCATAATTAAATACATTTTTACGAAATAGTTATTACTTTGTTCCCCATATACACACGACAGGGAAGAATTTGCCCTTTTGGACCACTTCTTCTGTTTTATTTATTCCAAAACTCAAATATCTACAAGTTAGCAAATTTGGTTTGTTTATATTCGACTCACTAAAAAATTCACGACTTTATTAATTTTGTTCATGAACTTTATTTGTAAACAACTCATTAATTATGTTTATTTGAAATTTCTTTAATACAAAATTATATTATTAGATTATTATTATTATAAAGATAATTGAATCAAGCCTACTTACGGACGTGTTCATAAACATTATAATTGAGTTTATTCATGAATCTATAATCGAATTTGCTCACAAGCTTTCAAGCCGAGTTCTAACTTACTTAAATTCGGCTCATTTATAAATCGAACTAACACGATTGAACTTTTATCAAATCGAACACCGAACCACTCGTAAACGGCTTGACTCATTTACAGCCCTACTTGATGTAGGTCATATCTAGTATTTGAGAAGCAAAAGTCAAGTTTTTCTTGTTTAGTTATACATGTAAAATGTAAATAAAACAAAAGACAACATTGTCAATCCACCCATGAAATGGTCTCAAACCTTATGATATTTGATTTAGACAGATTTTATTTTATTTTTTTAAGAAAAAAAAAAAATCAGTTTAAGCACTGTTCTTTACACGGACTGATTTTGATGGCATGCATTTTCAACAATTACGTGACAAAATCTATGATTAAATATATATTTAGAAAAAATAAATTTATGATTAGTTATAATGCGATGGGTTACTATCAATTATGTGACAAAAATATATGAATAAACATATATAGAAAGATTTAAAAAAAAATACGGTGGGTTACTATCAATTGCGTGACAAAATTTATGATTAAAAATTTTATTTGATGACAATTATGTATAATGTCTTGCAACCAAAAAATAAAAAATATCACACTCATTTTAAAAAAATATTTTATTATAATTGCGAATAACATATCATGACTTATTTTATTTTTTGACTTTTTTTTTTTTTTGTGTAAGAGAGGTTAAATAGCCGAAAAGCAAATAAAACAAAAACGACAACAGAAAGAATAGAAAGAAAACAAAAGAATAGCCCATGATCACTTTAGAAGGCATGCATCACACTCATCTAAAAGGATAAGTAGGTTTAATCATCTTAGATCTAAGCAACTCAGATTATATTAGCAATTAAGTGTTAAATTAGGTTGAAAATAGTATTATCGTATTCCATCCACTTCCAAGTTAAATTACATTGCTTAAGATCACTTAGGAGTAGGTTTAATTTAGATAAACTCAATCTATCCCACCCATAGCCTAGATAACATTGTAAGTCTAGTAGTTTGGTACTTGCGGTATAAATCTTGTGGATTCGATACATGGACTTGTCCATATTTTATTACTTGATAAGATGAGGTACACTTATCCCTTAGTGAGCTTTCGAGCGACAGCTCGGGGGCGCATCAATAACCAGAGGGTTTTATTGATCCGAAATATCCTAACATGGTATGCAAGCTTCAAAGGTCCATTTATGGGTTAAAGCAAGCATCTCGGTCTTGGAATCAAATATTCAACGAAGCTATCATGCAGAATCTTGATGAGCCATGTGTGTATATGAAAGTTAGTGGGAGCGTACGAACTTTCCTAGTACTGTATGTCGATGACATACTCTTTATTGGAGGCGATGTTACAATACTGCAAGGTGTCAAGCAGTGGTTGAACAAGTGCTTCGCAATGAAGGACCTAGGAGAAGCTGAAACAATCTTAGGGATCAGAATCTACAGAGATAGATCCCGACGGCTTCTAGGTTTAAGTCAAGCCTTTACGTAGACAAAGTTCTTAAAAGGTTCAGCATGGACAAAGCAAAGAACTCCTTCCTTTGCGCCATGGGTTGAAAATAAGTAAGAAGTAAAGTCCTAAGACCAAAGAGGATAGGGAACATATAGAGAAGATTTTTTATACGTCATTTATAGGATCTATCATATATTCCATGCTATGTACAAGGCCTGATGTTGCTTTTGCATTAAGCATGACAAGTCGATACCAGTCAGATCTCGGCGAGGAGCACTGGACGGTGTTTAAGGCAATCCTGAAGTACCTTAATCGAACAAAGGATGCATTTCTAGTGTTCGGGAGACAAGAGGAGCTAGAAATATCGGGCTACACTAATGTAAGTTTTCAGATTGATCATGGTGAATTCTAGTCACAGCCTGGATATGTTTTTCTCCTGAACGACATTGTGGTTAGATGGAGGTCAACAAAGCAGCCGACTATTACAGATTCTACAATGGAGAATGAGTACATCGTTGTATGTGACGCTGCAAAGGAAGAGTTTGGATCAAGAAGTACATAATCGATCTAGGACTAGGTAAAACTGTCCTAAGATCAGTTGATGTTTTCTGTGACAATAACGGAGCCATAGCATAAGCACTAGAGCCCTAGTCACACAAGATATCCAAACACATGCTCAGGACAAAGTGTTATGGTCATACTAGATCTATAGGAATTAGGGCAATGCCTACTTGGACCTAGGTCAAGTGGGAGATTGTTGGTGTGCCCTAGGCATTGGTTCTATGATATGTATTGAACATTATGTGTATTGTTAGAATACAATAAGTGTTTTATGAATAAAAACATTAATTCGTTCTATTTATATCTTGTGCTACAAACAAGAATGAAGTATCCATTAATTGTTAATCATAAACTTGTCTGAGGCTTGTTCTATTCATATGAATGAATAAAACCAAAGACCCATACATTCAGTATCTATGTAGTAGTGTTGAACATACGACTACAATACTTGTATAGTAAGATATAGATGTATTTATGTGTTGATGTAGCTCAATACGGGACAGTACCGATCCACTCTAGAAAGATTCATGGTGGACGTGTCATTGATCTTTTTATATGTAGAGCTCTATTATCCCCAGACCTGATTTCATTATAGTAAACGATATGGAATATGGTTCACTTTGATATGCGCCTTACATGTCCGTAATAGGATGCCAAATATGGGTATGTTGGGTGAATCAGTGAACACGTTGTTGCGGATAAGTGAAGTGAAGGAATTATACCACTTACCAAACGGTGAGTTGATATCACCGACCACTTGATAAGTGGAGCTGAAGAAGTATATGGCCATACCCTGATAGGTAATTTTATTTATCTGATTCATCAGTTCACTTTCGATCAAGAAATATAACAAACCATACAGAGAATGACATTCACCATGCCTCTAGTTTATAATATTGATATACAATTGGTAAGAGATACTGGGAGATCATCTACTAGGTTTCATGTCTCCTTGGTTAGGATGAAATAATTCGTATCAGTTGGGACCCTAATGTTTGCTAGAACCCACTTACGGTCATTGGGCTTGAGGCCAATGACTGACTAAGGACGGATTCATAGGATCATGTGCACACAACTGTTGAGATGAAACTTAAGCAATAAATACACGTTATGTATTTAATGAGAAAGGAACAAGTTAATTAACTGTAGGAACTAATTGATTATTTGTTAAATAACAAGTTAATCAATTTAGTATTAAAATTGATTATAGTTAATTAATAAACTTTCTAATGTAATTAATTAGTCAATTGATTAATTAGATTGCATCGGGTAATTTATTAGTATAACTGATAATTCAATTAAGTTCTTTCAGGCCTTAATGCTAATTGTTGGTTATTCTAATTAATCGAATTAATGTCAATTGAATTAAATAAATAATATTGGGAGTTATTTATGAGATTGAATTAATTAGGAGTTAATTTTTAATTGACTAAAGTTACATTAAACCTAGTTAGGAAAGTATTTAAGGCCTAATTAAAAGAGCAAAAATCAACACTAGCCTATATACTAAATTCCGACCAACACAGGAGCTCTCCCTTTGCTCGGTGTTTGTCGATTCCTTTCTTGCTTCAGCTAGCACTAGTTTCATTCTGATAGAGTTGGTGCACGAGATATTTGGAGAATCAAACGACTTGTGGATTTCTTCAGCCATCTCTAGAAGAGATTTAACTCGTAAGTTTCTGATAACTTTTAGAAAAAAAATGTTTTAAGGTTTAATCTGTGGTAATCTAACACGGCCTACGAATTCTAGAAAATTTTAAACAATAGCATTCTGCTACGCTTCGTTTATTTTCTATGATGAATCCCCAACACCACCCAGCCAACCCTATTAGCATCCCGAATGACACCCCTAACCATAGCACTATTGACGCGGATCAGTGTTGACTGTAGATATTGTTTGAAGATTTTAATCTTAAACCAACAAAGAGATTCTCAATCTAAACTTGAAGGAGTAGAACCCCCCCCCCCCCCCCCCCCCTCCAATTTACAAGTTAAACTTGAAGAATTTTAAAAATTCCCAATAGATGGGATAAACCTTAACTCTCAAATGAGAAATTGTAATTTTGATTGATAAAAAAGATTTTCTACAACTTAGTAAAATGAAGTTTATATACCCACTAAATCCTAGAAAAGCAAGTATAATAACGCCCTTAAATAAGCCACTATAACATAAGTTAGTAGAACTAAAAAGGACAAAATATAAAATCATGGCAAACTATTAAATAAATTGATGCCAAGAATTGTAATAAAGCAGTGGCATTGTTATAGATAGTAGGCAGCTATAGAGGAAGTGACTCTACTAACTTTGAGAGTCCACACAACATGCCAGACTAGTCACATATTGTGTGAGTTTAATTTCCTAGAAACATAAAGTTGGCCGTGCTCAATTTGAGAGCTCATATAACATGTCAAAATAGCATACGCAGTGCGATTTTCCGAAACAGAAAGTTCTTATTTGGAGCTGCACGACGTGTGGTTTGTTGACACGTCGTGTGGACTCTTCACACGACGTGTTGAGAACTCCACACGTCCTGTGAACTATATTTCTTGTTAACATGGCTTGTCATCTCTTTTGCTCCACATGTCGCTTATTTGACTTGAATTCTCCCAACTACCCATTGCACACATTCGGTCAACGTGATGCCCTCATTATACACTCTCTTTTCAAAAGAACTTAACCTCACGTTGTTGGTTGAGTATGGAAGAAGCTCATCAGTGAGTTGAACTGGGTAGCCATGTTCATCTGAGTTGAATCAGATTTCCATGCTCATCAGCGTTAATGGAGGAGTTGAGGGAGTTGAGAGATGGCGAGGCTGTGCCGAAAGAGGATAGAGGAGGGTGTGAGAAAAAAATAAAAAGTAAAAATTTAATTCTAAATTACTAAATAAAAGAGTAAAATAACCCTCTAACTTTTTGACTCATTTTGCCACGTCATCATTTTTTTGACGGTGTTGTTGTGTTTAGACTGTTTTTGCTAACGGAATGAATCTTAAGGTGTCCATTGTCAACTTTTAAACCACATGGATTATGTTTGCAAACCGGCCAAACCACATGGTTTTTTTTTTGTACTTTTCGCGATATTTTATGTTGTCCAATTTTGTCCCAATATAATTTTTCAATTATAATATGTTCGTCAAGACAATTCATCATTAAGGTATTCATGTACGTCTCTTTGGAAAAATTTCTGTGTATATAATAATTATTAAAATTGAAATTACGTAATTAAAACTAAATTATGGAAAACCTGAATTGACGAATTAAAAGTCCAACAGATTAATTTAACACTTGTCATGCATCATTCAGCTGCACCCCTATTTTTGCTTCTCAATAAAAAAAAATTAATATCAATAAACCACAAACCAAACAATGTCAAAACATAAAAATGCACACTTTTTACCCATATTTCTAAAGCTTTCATCATTATTCATATTCGTTGTATCAACTTCAACTTTCTCTGCTTCCTAGAATTTGCAAAATGGAATTTAACTCAACCCCGAAACTTAAAAAACCATAGTGAATATATTGAAATGTCCAGTGCTCCAATAGAAAGCATGCTTATCAACAATGGATCGGTATGTAAATTCATCATCACCATAGTAGGAAAATAAAAACAAACAGAAAGCATGAAATATTCAGAAAACCTATTTTTCAACAATATTTTTTACTCTGAAATTTTGACAGTTCTATTCTGTATAAATAGAACTTGAAAGAACATTACTATTCACGAACGAACACGACTATTCATAAAATAGATATTTATTAATATTTAAATTAATTATATAGTTTTATTCATTTTTACCGATAAGTTCACAATTATTTCTCTCCTACCAAACTTGTAAAATAATCTCTTTTAACGTTACATAAGCATTTACCGTGGTTTTTTTTTTTAAAAATACTCCTTTAAAATACTATAACATAAATACTCTAAAGTCCATGTCTTGAAAATGTTTTGGCCTCTAAAAGAAATTATCATCAAACAATTAAATAATAATAGTATATCATAACCTTTAAACTTAATGATATGAAGAAATTTAGAACTAATTAAAATTTGATTTGAGTGATTAATAGTTTTAAATTGTTTAAACTAATTAAAATTGAATTCGAAATCGAGTAATAAATTTTAATTGAAAAAACATTCATTTAAAACATTAATTCAATCTCTAAACTTAAATCCTTATTGGTAGGTAATTTTTAAATTCCACTTTAAATCTTGATCGAATTCTATAGTTTGCCCTGATCATAAAATGGGTAGACGGGCCCTTACCTAGACTTTTTATTACCACCAAAATCTCCAACCCAAGTAATCAATTAATTATATAAAAAAGTATGGGTAAAAATAGAATTTGGAATTTACCTTTGTCTCCTTTAACTTTAAATCCATAGGGTGACACGCTCAGTCTCTACAAAAGACACAGCCGAAACCCAAAAGGACATTCTCTTGCCTGTGGCTTTCGCAATCGCTCGCTCGCTCGCTCAACACAAACCAAAATTTAAAGCTCCAAACTTTTTCACTTTCACATCTTATTCTGCCACTTGCACACTCGAATCTCCTTTAATGCCAATCGGATGTGCTTCTTTTTCATCTTTTTTCAAGTTTTATGAGAGAAGAGTCAGTCTGTTCTTCCTTAGCTCTTACTCATTCTAACTGGCACTGAAGTGTTTTCTTACTTGCCTTCTTTTCAATCCAATTTTAATTCACAAATTCCGCAAAACCCATGTCTTCATTCCCCCATTAACGGTCATTTCCACACCCCTCTCTCTCTCTCTAGCATTTATGGCTATGTAAATATAGGCATTCATTCCCTTGTATAGGTCCTCTCCTCCCTTTCTTCAATTGGGATCTCGTTTTCAAGCCTCGCTTTCAAATTGCAAGGAATTCGATCAGTCCAATCCCTTTTTATAATTCTAGATACTAATGTAAGCGTTTCGTGGTGTTTTAGTATAATGCGCGCTCTTGTGTTTTTCATTTTGGATTTGTTTGTTTCAATGGCGACTCTGATCTGGTTTTGGGCTTTTTGTTTTGGGTTAAAGAGGTGGGGATGCTGACCTGTATAGCTTGTTCGAAGCAGCTTAATAATGGATCTCTGCACCAGAGAGAAAAGGAAGAAGACGATGCTATGGAGACGCCGAGGACTAAGCACGCCATCAAAGCTATTACTGCTCAGGTATTGTTGGGTTTTGATATCTGTTTGTTTACTGAGAAAATCGAGTGAGGGAATATGGAATCAGAGTTTCGAGTTTTTGTTCTTTTCTGAAAGAAGCTGAAAAAGCGCCTGGATTGGAAGTGAAAAAGGAAAAGTTCTCAATTATACTATGTGTTCTATCGCATAATTTGGCTTTAACTTTTCATTTTTGGATGAAAAAACAAAAAACTCTTTAACTGTTATTTTGTTCTTTTCTCTTTGTCCTTTTTCTAGTTCTCAAATTTCAAAATCCCTCTTTCTCCATCGCTATCAAATGCTTAATTTCATGAGAGTTTTCAATTGCTTCGGATAGAATTCAAACGACACAAAATGGCTTGTTATGCAGATAAAAGACATGGCATTAAAGGCATCAGGGGCATATAAAAACTGCAAGCCTTGTTCTGGATCATCAAAAAATGACCATAATGGGAACTATGCTGAATCTGATGCTGCCTCGGACTCAGCAAGGTTTCACTGTGCTTATCGTAGAACAGGAAGTTCCAGTTCTACCCCGAGAATTTGGGGGAAAGAGATGGAAGCTAGACTAAAAGGGCTATCAAGTGGTGAAGGAACACCTGCTTCAGTTAGTGGAAGGACAGAGTCAGTGGTGTTTATGGAGGAAGAAGATGAGCCAAAGGAGTGGGTTGCACAAGTAGAACCTGGTGTGCTCATTACCTTTGTTTCTTTGCCTCAGGGTGGGAATGATCTCAAAAGGATTCGTTTCAGGTAATAATACTAGTACTTATGTTTGTTTGTCCCTAAGCTGTTTGTAGAAAGTTCCGAGTGTAACTTGAATTTGGTAAGGTTTGATATATCAAGTGCCTGTAATTGGCCAAATAATCCGATTAGCCCCTGAACTTGTAAATTTTCTCATTAACCTCTGAAATCGCTTAAAGTGATTACGTGACAGAGCAAAGTGGAAATTCGGACAAGTTAAAACTCGTATCACTTAAAGCAAGTTCAAGGCCAATAGGGCACTTTAAGCAAGTTCAAGGGCTAATGTGTCACTTTAAGCAAGTTTAAAGGGCTAATGTGTCACTTTAAGCAAGTTTAAAGGCAAATAGATTACTTTAAGCTAGTTCATAAGGTCAATAGGTCACTTTACGTAAGTTAGGGTCAATAGTTCAAGTGGCTAATAAATCACTTTAAGCAAGTTCGTCAATAGTTTACTTTAAACAAATTCGGCGGGCCAATTGGTCACTTTAAGCAAGTTTAAGGGACAATAGGTCATTTTAAGCAAATTCATTAGCTTAAAGGAGTAAATGAGATTATTTGGCTAAATACAACCCATGATGTATTAAGCCATTTGGTAACGTGTAGTAGATTGACCATTGCAGTTTGGATTAATTCTTATCTAGGGTGTGTTCATTTGTTTGCATGTGATTGAGTTTCTCTGATTTGATGATGTTAATTGGAGTTAAACCATTTGATATTGTCTGTGTCATTATGTTAGTTAGTCTATTCCTTTACTTTTTCATGTGAACTGTACCTGGATCACATTGATCCTAATGATTAGAGTGACCTTCAAATATGGGTTGTGTAGGGTCTTTACTTTTTTGGGGATTCAGCCTTAATGTCTTACAGCTTTGATGCAGACTTGCAGTAGAGAGAAAAAAAAAAAGGCCTTGTCATTTTCCCTCAATTGTAAATCTGATCAAAGTACAATGATTAATCATTAGAATGGGCATTTTTCTTTTACTTAGCTTTTGCATGCTTGATTGAATAGTAGGATATCATATAGAATGTCATGATTTATTAAAGATTTGATATGACTCAAAGAGAAAACTTGTTGCTTATCACCTTTTTCTATGGCAGTAAGATTTAGGATAGAAGTGGAAGACTAAAAACTGTGTCTGCTGTACATGTTCACGTGGGAACCCACCATTCTTGAATGAATTTTCAACCAAAGAATGAGGTTTTACCTGTTGAGAGTTCAGCATATCCATATTAGCCAGAATTTGAAATTCCAACTTTTTGTGAATGGAAAAGAAGAGAGAAGCGAAAGATGATATGGGAACTTAACATTACAAACAAAATTCACTGTTCTGTTTTCTAATCTGCAAACACTTTGGAGTAGGGTTGGCAATTAACAGGTTAGTGTCCATGTTCGTGTTTGTCGGGGTTAGTATCAAATGAGTTAACCCTAACCCAACCCAAAAAATATCGTGTCAACGCAATCGGGTGGTATCGATTTTGTCCTGTGTTTGCAAGCAGTAACGGATCCAGGATTCACTGACAGAGGGGGTGCTTGTGGTGGTATCTCATGATTTATGGGTGTTAAATTGATATTTTTTCGGTGTTTTTACATAAAAAAAATTAAAGTTCCGTAACAGTTTCCTTTGGCGTTTTCCGGCAACCAATGGGTGCCCAAGCCCCCCCCCTCCCTGCCCCTCTGAATACGTCTGTATTTACGGGTCACGTGTAGTTTTACTATCTATGTTAATTATTATACTAAAAAATATATAAGGATATAGTACTACTTAAAATCTATTTAACAAAAACCCTTGACCCGCTAATACCATGTTGGATTCATGTAATGTGTTTACAAGTCACATATAATTTTACCATCTTCTATTAAGGATAACATGTAAAAATATGGGAGTATGAGTCTTGTTCGCAGGTGAAAAATGTAATTTTATTATCTTTATTAGTTAAGGTGACATCTAAATACATGAGAATATGTAATAATAATGTTAAATATTCGTATCATTTTCGAGTTCATAACCCCACCCAAAAAAATTCCGTGTCAACCGAAAAAATTGCATGTCACCCAAAAATTACCCATTATATGTTTAATAAAATACTAACCTACTAAATTCGGTTAGTTGGTATCATGTTGTCGGATCGTGTACTTTGCCACCTCTACTTTGGAGGAGACCTGAGTGATTTATTTGTTAATCACTTTATAAATAAGAATTGTTCTAGCTATTTGATGGCATGAAGGATCTAGATGGCCCCAAAAAAAGAATAGAAGACTGAAAATTCATTTCTCTGTATCATGTTGTCTAGGATTTCCTATGGTTGGCTTAGCATTCCTTGGGCACTTAAAAAAGAACTTTCCTACCGCAGATGTGTAAAATTTCAAATTAGTCAGTCAGTCATTTTTTGTAATTGATGAAAGTGACAACCATGCAAGAACATGAATTTAGTTGTATGTTTTAGCACCTAGAAGGTTTTTTGTGCTTATGGGTATAATTTATGTAGCACTTGATGTTGGAATATGTTTTAGCACTCAGAAGGATTCCTTTGCTTGGCTGAGCCATCTGTACCAAAAGCCTTATAATTTATCAAATAAAGCCAAAACATGATATAAGATGAGAGAATTTGAACTGGAAATATCTGAAGTTCTTCTCATGTGGATTGGTTTGATTGTTTCAATCATTTGATAAAAAAGTAACTTTTCAGTTCAGTATTATGAGAGCTTTACTGCTTAGATGTTTACTACTTAATGTTTGTTCCTATGGGGTACGAGAAACATAGCCATGTCGAAGCATGAACATAATGATATGTAAAATCTACAATGTTATGTTGTTTTTCCTCTTTGTTCTTCACCTTTTCTAGGCAGTAACGGATCCAGAATTCACTGACAATGGGTGCTCCAAAGCCCATGGGTGCTTTTACCCTGAAATTAAAGATGGACACACGTCCAATGGAGTTCTCCGTCTACCAGTTGGTGCTCAACCCCCTCCCGACCCCCCTAGATCCATCCATCCCTGCCTCTAGGAGCTAATACAATGTTTCTAATGACTTCTATTTTTCTGACTTTCTGTTTGAGGGAATATTTTGTTTTTCTTATTATGTCTTCATATTTTTTGTTAATAACTTCATCAGCCGTGAAATGTTCAATAAATGGCAAGCTCAAAGATGGTGGGGAGAGAATTATGACAAGGTCATGGAACTATATAATGTTCAACGGTTCAATCACCAAGCAGTCCCACTTCCAACTCCACCACGATCCGAAGATGAGGTAATATAATTTGACTGCTCTTAGAGCATACCTCGATTTCGATGTTTCCTGGTGGTGTTTACAATCTCATCTTATACAGAGTTCAAAGCCTGAATCTGCTAAGGACAGCCCAGTTACTCCACCACTCGACAAAGAACGCCCTCCTCGCAACTTCTACCACCCTACAGGATTGGCGCATTCTTCATCAGAATCACTTGACCAACATCGTCAATATTACGATTCAGCAGTCCCGAGTTCCACTCCAAAGCTCTCTAGCATCAGCGGGACGAAAACTGAGGCGTCATCGATAGGGGAATCGGGTAGGAGTAGTTCATCAAGAGAGGCAGATCATTCAGGAGAGCTTTCAATCAGTAATGCTAGTGATATGGAGACTGAATGGGTCGAACAGGACGAACCGGGGGTGTACATCACGATTAGAGCACTCCCCGGTGGCACACGAGAACTTAGACGTGTTCGGTTCAGGTTAGTGTTTGGTTACATGAATTGAATTTATTTGCTTGTGAATAAGTTTGAATGTTGTTTTGTGCTTGGTGCAGCCGAGAAAAGTTCGGAGAAATGCATGCGAGGTTGTGGTGGGAAGAAAACAGAGCCAGGATACAAGAACAGTACTTGTGAATTGTGAGAAGTGTAGAACTTTTACTGATATAGTTTGAACAATGTATTAGACATTGAACTTCATTGACAAAAGCTTTGTTTCAGACAGCATCTCAGCAACTCACTCTGCTTAATACATCATGTTTTTCTGTTTCCTAGTACTTGTTACTTGTTAGGTGAATGATATGCAATTATTTGGATGATTGCTTTATTGGCGCATGATTAGGAAAAGATGGTGAAAAGTTTTAATAGTATTCGTACATGTCTTTCTACTAATGTACATCTTTCTCAAGTTAACTTTAGTCTCACTTTCTCTTGTTCTACAATGGTTGGACATTAAAGCATTTCAACTTTGTATTAAGATGACCGCACCTATATCAGTCAATTCTTAACTGCACAGCTGATAAAAAAATGATATTTTAAGTAACTTTTAATTTAGGTGTTGTTTGGTTATCAAAAAGAAAATGGTTGTTTAGAGTGGGAAACTATGAAAATTATGATTTGGAAAATAAAAAATGACAATTCTATGGAAATGTGGTTTTAAATAAGTTTTAAGGATTGGGGTGTAATTTATCCTTAATTTGTCTCCCAAAGTAGAAACATGGGCCTAAAGTTATTTATCACCATAACTATTGACATTATTGATGAAATTGAAGTTTAATTTGCCTGACTTTGATCAATTATTGATTGAGATTTTTTTTTTCTTTAGTCGTGGGTAAATATTTAGTTACTAATAACATGGTAGACTTCCTACATGAATATCATAATTAATCAGATTAGCAAATTTAATTATGAATATATCATTATTTTCTATATATAATAAATGAAGTATGCTTTTACATCATAATTTAAAAATTCTAAACTCCAATTCATAAATTATAAACCCTAGATAATATATCATAAACCCTTAATTTATAAACTATAATTCTTAAAATTAATTAAAAATAATAATTTTATTAGGTTGATATAATTTAAAATACATAATCGTAGATAGTTTTTCAAAAGTGAGCATTTATGTAAATTTCCCTATTATTTATTAGAGAATATTTAGCTATGTGGTTATTATTTATCTAATATTTTATTAGAAAGAGCAATTTCAAATTTTAGAGTGTTTTTTTTTCATTAACAAAAAAATTGTGTGATTCCATTTTTAGCCGCTATTCAATTTCCAATGCTCTGACCATCCAATAAAAAAAATTAAAATTGTATGCAACACCATTGATAAAAAAAAAAAATTCCATTAACTAGGGTACTTACTCTGTTGCTTTACTTTCACTTTCATTTATATATGTGATAAGGTGCTCAAATATCTCAAACCTTGGTGGTCAAGAACAATTTTATCCTTATCGTAAAATTATATAATTATATTCCTAGCTTTTATAAGTCCGACCAATTTTATCCCAAAAGACAATTATACTCTATTCTCCACACCACTTGTCTGTCATGTTATCACTTATCAATAACATATCAAAGATATCCACATGATTTTTTTTAAAAATTCAAAAGATAGATATTGTATGTGTACGTGTCTTTGATCTGGTGCAAAATACAAGATAATATTTTTTTTCATGTCTCATTTATTTGTTACTGATATAGTGTACGAGCGGAATAAAGATAACAAGATTCGTAACTGAATAGAGAACTCATTAATAATGACTGAAAATTAATTAGACTTTCAAACGTTCGGGTAAAATTGACCAAACTTACAAAGGTTAAAGATATAATTGTATTATTTATAACGTTACAGATAAAATTACTTTTGATCACTAATATTAGAAAAAAAAAATTATATATCATTCTTTTCCTTACTAAAGATGGCCATCCTTGAGAACAAAATGAAAAATGTACAAATGGAAAATTTAATATTTGACTTGCTAAAATGTTACTATTGTCTTGTGGGGCTTTTGTAGCATAGTTCATGCCATGAAATGATGAGTAGAATTTTTCATAATTTTTTTAATAATCGACTGCAATAATCATTGGTAGAGTAGGCCCTCAATTACTTTGGTTTAGTACACTTATTTACTTATAACTTCCCTAAAATGGAAATTCAGTGTAGATTTAAATGTTATTTACAATCAATATTTTGATTTTTTATGGTATATTTGGATTTTTATTTAAATCAATATAAACTCATTCATGTTATATCAACCCCACTAATTTCTCATTTATAACAAAAAAAGAACTCCACTAATTTCTCCCTAAAAAAATCTCCATATATGATAATACTAAAAAATGAATTATGTAGTCTTTTGAAAAAAATGAATTATGTAGTCTTTTGAAAAAAATGAATTATGTAGTCATAGGTGTCCGCTATAGTTACTTTGTTTTTTACAAAGTATCGTTACTTGGTGCTCATATTCACCATTGGATTAATTTTATGCTCCATCATCCAATGGTGAAAACACAAGTAACCATAGCGGGCACCTCTAGTCATAATATTATTAAGAATTTGATTTTACTACGTAAACGTAACTATTAATATTTGGGTAAATTACACTATAATCGTAATTAACAAAACAAATCTATACTATATATCTATACTATATATAATTGTGGAAGCAGAGAGAAATGAGGAGAAGTGTTTTAGAGGCATTTTTTAATGAGTTGTCAACGTAGTAAAAAATCAAAATTAAAAAGATTTAATTAATTAAAAATAACTAATTTATATTTATAATATATTAAATAATTACTAACCCATTAATTAAAACAATAAAAGAAAGTAAGAGTTACAGAAAGATGAAAAACACAAAGGAAAGGAAATCCAAAAGTCACAAATAAACTTCTATATAAAGCATGATAGATAGTATTCCACCATTATATTCATTGGACATGATAGATAATATTATATTTCTGAAGGTAATTATTCGATTTTTTTTCATATGTTGTAGTTATTTTGTTCTCAATTATTTTGTTGTTTTATTTTTATTAAACAATAGTTGTTATAGTTTCACCTTTCAGATCCATTTCCGCTGTTATCCAGATTCTATACCTCTCTCGCTACCTTATCCATGTTTTCTATTTTATTTGTCTTTTTTTTTCAAACTAATATCTCAAATTCAAGAAATTTGATAGAAATAGAAGATGCATGGACAACTAAAACCGGGAAATATAAAAGTGTCAAAAATTACAAGAAATTCTTATGTTTCTCAAGGTACTTATTCGATTTTTTTTCTGTATGTTGTAGTTATTTTTGTCCTTAATTGTGTTGTTTTATTTTTATTAAACAATAGTTGTTATAGTTTCATCTTTCAGAGATGAAATTCTATTTCTGTTGTTACCCAGGTTCCATACCTCTCGCTACCTTATCAATGTTTTATTTTTTATTTGTCTTTTTTTTTTCAAAATGACTAAAATAAAAATTTTGTATATTTGCATTATTTTTTAGTATATGTTGCTAGGTGTTATCGTTTCAATTGTTAACTCTAACTAAAATTTAGATTTTCGGCTTTATATGAACTCAATTTCTAGCTTTAACTGAAGTAGATTAATTTTTCTAATTCGGAGCCAGTTGAAATCCACTCATTTTTTTAGTTTGAGTTTATCTAACTGTTATGAATTGTATTTTTTTTTATGCATTTTGGTACAAATAGATATAAAGTTTCATACAATAGTTGTTCATTGAAGTTGGATACATATTGAAGAAAATATTAAAGAGGTATTGAAATATTATACTTACAATGAAGTTTATTTCAATTATAAATTATGTTATATTAAAATTATTATTATTATAATTATCAAGAAGTTATTTTTTACCAGTTCTCTAGACAAAGAGATTGTAAGCGTCTAATACACTTGATAAGATGTTTATTCTTGAAGACTTTGGATTATGCTAGATATGAATTACAAATGAAGATAAATAAAAATAAATTTTGATGCTCAAAATCCTAGAAATGTACATTAATTATATGATATTGAAATAATTGCTTTTGCAACATTGGCTTATATAGTTTTTAACTATTATATTGTCATTTGTACAGAATTGTTAGTATTTCAAGAGTTTTTAACAGATGAAAATGAAACATGATCATATGACAAGTTGTTGGAAAATATTAATTAAAAAATATTATTATTTGAACCTCTTCGAATTCTCAAATGTTGAGCATAATGATTCTAATTAATAGAATTAATTTCACATATTAATTATAAAACGTTTTCTCTGTACTGAGTGGTTACAATTACAATTTAATTCTATTTAACTAAAATTAATTTATGAACTTAATATTTCATTAAAAAAAATAAAAATTTTAATTAATGGACATAAAATATTTTTACTCTCCTCTTTATATGCTTATATCTTGACATTCTCTCTTATTTTCGAAAAAAACGAGAGGAAGATATTTCACTCATAATTATATTTTTGTCCCTTCATTTTCATTTTTTATGCTTTTGTTTGTTTTTCTTACTTATGAAATTCAAGAATATATAATTATTAGAAAATATTAATAAAGTCAAATAAGTGATATCTGCGAGCGTGTCTGATATTCTATACAGTGAAAGAATGAAAAACAAATTGATTGAATGTTTTGATGAGATATTACGAGATGAAAATAGGAGAAATTATCACCTTAAGCTGATTCAATTGGATATATTGGGTTATTATAGCAGAATGAATAATTATATTTGTTTACTTGGTGATCATGAAATTCCATCAAGTAAAATGATGGTGCCCGCTATGGTTACTTTGTTTTTTACAAAGTACCGTTACTTGGTGTGGTTTTCACCATTGGATTAATTTTATGCTCTATCATCCAATGGTGAAAACCACACCAAGTAACGGTACTTTGTAAAAAACAAAGTAACCATAACGAACACCGTAAATTAATCCAATGGTGAAAACCACACCAAGTAACGGTACTTTGTAAAAAACAAAGTAACCATAGCGAACACCATATTGTGGATATTCAATTACTTTTAGTTAGCATATATTACATGAGCCATGGAATTTAGGAGTCATGAAATGGTTGATGAAAAACAAATATAAGGTTTAATGGACAAAACAAATATAAGGTTTTAATGGACAAGAAAACTAATTAATTGTATTATAATAAATAAGAAAATAGAACTAAATAAAAAGATAACATATAAAGTTAATAGGGAAAGAATATAATAGGATTAATTTAATTATAACTTTTAACTTAAATTGTATATATTTTGTAAAACGTTAAGCTTAAATTCGTATTATTTTGTAAACGTTAAGTCTATATTGATGTTATTTTGTACGTGAGGCCTAAATTGATGCTATATTGTAAACGTTAAGCCTAAATTGATATTATGTTGTAAATGTTAAGCTTATATTGGTGTTATTTTGAACGTTGAACCTAAATTGGTACTTCTCCAAAAACCTTAGGGGGACGTTTGGTATTCTATTGGGATAGGGATAGTGATAAAGGTTGGGATAGAGATAAGGATAAATGGTTGGGATAAGGATAAAAATATGATAGTCGAGAATTATTATTCAATGTTTGGTACGTGGGATATGGATAGGGATAAAATAATACATTTTACTATTTTAACCTTACTTAAACTGCATAACATTAATTTGAGGGATAAAATGAACTTTTACATCCTATTAAAGTCGCAAGAGCTTATCCCACCTCCTTATACCACCCCCTCCTGGGTATAGGATTTGAGGGATAAGATCCCTCATCTGTCTCACTCTTTTATCTCCTAAACAAACACGGGATAACTTATCTCGTGTTTTTTATCCATATCCCACCTCCAATATCCCTCCTAACAAACACCCCCTAGGCTTATTTTGTTACCTTATCCCTATATAAATGGGTTAATCACCTTTTTAACCCTCTAATATTAATCTATTTTGTTCAAATCCCTGTTAATCCAAATTCATCTAATTGGATCTTTCAGAATTTATCATTTAACCCCATTTGTTTCATGTCTTTTGAGTAAGCCCTCCATACTTCAATTAAACCCCAATTGTCTAAATTTGAGTTCGGTTAAGCCCTTACGAATTAGCCTGAGGTGTTATCTCGAAATTTAATACAACCAAATTAATTCGGATCGATGTGAAAACGTCATCCGAATTCGTAAACCAAATTAATTCGAATCGATGTGAAAACGTCAATCGAACTCATAACCATATCACATTCGGATCGATGTGAAAACGTCATCCGAATTCATAACTAAATTAATTCGGATTGATGTGAAAACGTCATCCAAATTCATAACCAAATTAATTCGAATCGATGCGAAAACGTCATTTCAATTTAAAAATTAAATTAATTCGAATTGATGTGAAAACATCATTCGAATTCATAAACCAAGTTAATTCTAATTGATGTGAAAACGTCATTAGAATTCAATATTTAACCCAATAAACCACCAAGTACCTGGTTTATATCGACAACTCAAAGCAATACGAATAACAAACACATAATATCGCAATAGTACTGATACGTCGGACGGGGTAGGGTGAGATCACATCTCTTTCCTACACGTAACCGGAAAAACGAACTTTGAATCTCTCCGAAGATCGTCCTTACCAAAACTAAACCATACAGAGTCAATCCAAGCAGATAGGGCGACCAATCACGCCCGCAAACATGTTTCCAAGTGATGATTGGTGGCGACTCGAAACCTAAAACACGAAAAGGCGGATCGAGCCGGCCACGCACCCCGACCTGCGTAAAAACCGGAAGCCAGGGTGCGACACCAATACCAAACTCAGAGGATCCTCTTTGCCGAAAAAAAAAGAATGTTACAAAATAAATCGTCTGTGTCCTAAATGTCCCAAATCCGTAGCAAATCCACAAATCACTACGAGACCTTCACTTCGGGTTCAAAGAACTCCGAAAAAATAACAAGTCAGTCACACTTTCTATAAAAAAAAAAGCAACAAAAAAACTCAAAAAACTAGTTTCCTCTACTACTGAGGCTTCATACGCCTACCAAAAGAAAAAAAAAACAAATTGTTTTATTTACTCTTCCCATAAATCTTACTTTGTTATGTATCTGAGTTTAATTGATTATTCTATTAGTTATTTTGAGGCAACTATCAAAATTTGAGGAAGACAAATAAAAGAAAACAAATTTTAATTCATGTGTAAGTATAAACCAATGAGAGGACTTACTCAAGAATGAGATTGGGAGTACGAAAAACAGACTCTTGGATTCAGCATAGTTTCTTCTAAATAAGTTAGGGGTTTTCTCATTTACATGCCTATCTATATATAGGCAAAGCTTCGCAAATTACTATTACGTCCCCTATTATATGATCAATTAAATCTATTGTTACCACCACTTTCCTCATTTCATTTATTTTACTACTAATAAATTTCCACCCCAAATTTTAAACTAAATTCTATTTTAACATAAACTTAATTAATTTTTTATTAACCCTAATTTTGTAGGATGTTACAATCTCCAAACTATTTCACCATTTTTTCTACATCAAACCGTATTTTCTTCACTTTCTCTCTCCGTTTTGATGTTGCTATAATGTTTTTGCTCCAATCCATTTCCTCTCTCCAAATATAAGATTACTTTCAAATAATAATATAATATAATAAAATATACAATAACTATATTTATATATAAAAAAGTAAACATATAAGAAGATAATAATAAAATATTATTTGATGTTGCATCAAATTTTGATGCAACATCAAATTTTATAGAGAAAAACCGTATTCATCAAAATAAGAATACGATTTGATGATGGTTCTCCTTCCCAACATCAAATTGATGTTGGGTTGGAGATAGTCTAAGGGGTTAAAAAATGACAAAAGTGGTTTGAGTTCAGATTTGAACTAAATGTAAGTTGACAATTTTTTGTTATAATATATAATATCAATTATTTTTAATTTGTGTATCACTTTGTAAAAGTAGTACACTTGGATGTAAAGGCAATTAAAACAAATGTTAAGAAGTGGTTAATATATGGTTATGGAGTTAAAGAGTGTAAAAGTAATTTGTTTTGAGATAAAAAAAATAAATATGATATTTCATGTCTAAGAGATTCACCAATTAGTAAAAGGGGTTTGAGTTTATATAAAAAAAATTAAATGTTCCAAGGAGGTGTATAATATAATGTATGAAAAAATAATAATTGGTTAAAATCTGAAAAAGTAGTTTGCTTTGATATTATAATAATATGTTACATGAACTTATAGCAAAGAATCTTAAGACCTTGAACTGAGATTTATGACTACTATAGATTTCCATTTTCATAGGATTACATTTTGTTTATAAATTCCTTCTACTTTTTTCCCGTCAAATATTTATGTTATTTGGATCATTCTATATTTTATGGGTTGCTTTCACTTTATATGCTGACATTAAAGAGAAAAACACAAAGACCCCATAAACTATATTTATAGACTAAATCCTACATAATTACATAGTTTGGATCACAAACCATGGACCCTGGTGAAGACGAAGACCAGAAATTAGTGCTTCAAGGCTAAATCCAACATAATTAAACATTTTCTATCCCAAAAATGGATCATGCTGAAATTGTAGAAAGGAAGACAGACGTCTAGATACTATTGATACAAAGTAATCCATTTGAGGGCCACAGACCATAATAACTAATAAACTTTAACCATAATAGCGCAGAAACATGGTATGTACAAATCTAGCACAAAGGTAGAAATACAAAATTAGAATAAAAGGGCAGCAGTTGCCTAGTCCATGCCAAAGTCAGTAGTCACCTACACAGATCAGTGGAGTGAGGGATTTTTCTTCCGAGGATTCCTACGAAGAAAATGAGACAAAGAGATTAGTGAAATAGAAGTTGGAAAATCAACAAGAACAAATACAAATTAATTAACAACCTACCGACGCATTAATATATTCTTTGTAGATAGTTTTTCGTAAGCATTGCTGAAGGTATTCGAAATCCTAACCAATCTGGTCTTGATATGCTGCATTTTAAGTAACTTCTGCTTGAGATGCAAAATCTGTGACTCTAGTTTTGTTGTTCTTCCACTGTGAGAGAGTTTATTTCCTCTTATCGGGTTCATATATCTTTTACTTGTGGAAGAGCGTGCGTCCGATGGAGTTGTATCAGCATCACCTTTTAAAATGAGCACATGATCCAAACCACTATCGATGTTGGGGAATCTCAACAGACTTTGCTGCCTAAGATTGAATTGTCCACCAAGCATGTACATCTCAAGAAGAGAAATTGTTCGGGTCATTTCCATATGTGGGTGGTCTCTTAAGGTGATGAGGCCCAAATTAGGAGCAATAGCAGGTTTAGGAACAAAATCAAAACAAAACATTGATTAGACATTGAAGGGTTTCTCCAAAGGTTATAGATTAGCTGGTTGCTATGTTGGTAGCGCATTAGCTTGCCATGATTTGTGCTGGCATAACTCGTGGTAGTTGACATCTACAACTATCAAATTATTAACAACAGTAAGATGATGGGTCAAATCCAATGCATCTAAATGTTTTATTGTTGTAGTGTTAGATGAACTTATGGTAGAGAACCTCTATACATTGTAACTCCCCTGTGAGTCAAATAAAGTCAATGTTAATGTGCAACTAAATTCATTGGCAACAAGATGATAGGTTTCAGTGCACTGTGGAGGTAGCAAGGCAAGAGGGAACAGAAACTCTGAAAGCAGTCAGTAAAAAGCAGCATAATCATAAACATTTACCTACAAAAAAACACAAAATCAGAAAAGTTAATTAAATACGACACTATGTAGTCCAAGATAAAGAGTAACAAAAAAACCAACTATTAGTCCAAAAGATGCATAAACAAAAATATTTAGAAAATGACAACTTTACGAAAATAAAATCATAAACTCGAAAAAAAGCAACTACTAGTCCTAAAGATGCATGAACAAAAATATTTAAAATTACAACATTCGAGGGAAAAAATGAATTATTAACCTAAGAAGAAAGTAAAACATACAACAACAAAAAAGCAAATGTTAGTCTTAAAGATGCATACAAAAGTTCAAAACATGACGGACTCTGAGATGATGGAACAGAAACTCTGAAAGCATGTCAGTAAAAAGCAGCGTAATCATAAACATTTGCCTATAAAAAAAACACAAAATCAGAAAATTTAATTAAACAAAACACTATGTAGTCCAAGATAAAGGGTAACCAAAAAAACCAACTATCAGTCCACAAGATGTGTCGCAACCGGATTTTTCCGAGCGCGGGCGCTGGGCGTTAAAATTGAGTTAATTAATAATTTTTTATGTTTTTAAACTATTTTTTAGAGTCGCTACCAATCAAAATTAAGGCATGATTGAACACCGAAATTAGGTACATTTTAAGGGATAAAAGGGGTCCGCGAAATCGAGATTTTAGGTTCGTTTGTCGGTTACGTGTAGGGAAGAAAACTTTGAGTAATCACCCTACCCCGTCCAAAATTGGTACTAAAAGATGTGATTTTTGTATTAAACTTACTTGATTTATCTCATTCATTTCTCTTTATTTTTATATATTTTTTTAATTTGACCGATTTGATACCCATATGACATATGCGTATAAATTGAGCCGCTTCATTTAGATTAAATTTATTTTGATCGATTCCATACCTCTATAACATAGACGTATGAATTGAGCCGTTTTCTTTCGATTAATTTTATTTTGACCGATTTCATATCCCTATGACATAGACGTATGAATTAAACTGTTTTATTTAAATTTAATTTATTGTCTATTGATTTGATATACCTATGACATAGACGTATTTAATCAAATTAATTTCACTAGTCTTTATTATTTTATATAATATAAACATTGGTTGTTTTATTAGTCTTATGTTTTTGACAATTTAGTTTTTTTAGCTTTATCAATTTTTTATATGTTTAACCATTAAATTTAACTATAATAAAAAGATTTGTTTTTTTTCTTAATTTAAGCTTAAACCAATTTACTGGGTGGGATTAATTAATTATTAGGTTATACCAGTTTCTTTGATTTGAACCCAATCCCATATACCTAACATTTTACCCTAATTTTCTCTAATTTTCTCTCATGAATTCCATCTTAATCCTTTGAACCTAATTTTCAACCCTAAAAATCTCACTTTTGCAGCCATCTCTCTCTCAGAGAAATCGAAAACTCCTCTTTCTATCTAAAGAAACTAAAAAGGACCTAAAATGTCCTCTAGGTTGTAGGAAACCCAAGGGCACTCTTCTTCTCCGTTATCATGTCACGGGTGGCGGCGACCCACTCATCTCTCCTCTAGACTAGCGATTTTGCTATATCTATAACTGGACGACAACGTCAAATCTGGAATGAGGAAAGGAGACAACGGTGCCGAAACTCAAAAGGAATAATAATGTGAAAGGATGGACAAGGTGACGGTTCACCGGAGTTCGGTCGAAACGGAAACAAGTGCAGGATTTTCTTTAGGTATATTTTGACCTACTCTGATTTTTCTCTTTTTTTTCTTCTAATTCTCCAATTGTATTTGATAAGTCAATTGTATATCCTGATTTGTGGCAAAGGTTTCACCCTATTTGAGTTTCTCTGATTTTTATGAGTTTACTTTTTAGGTTGATTTATTGCTAGTTTTGTTGAACAATGTTTGGAAATTAACGAGTTGATGTGGTTCACTGAATTTGATTGGGTTTTATTTTAGGTTTATGAATTTGGGAAAATTTGAGCTCTTGTTTGTTTGCTAAAGCAAATTGACAGCAATATGAAACTTGAACAGAAAATTTTGTGCTTATCATTATGATAGTTTTTCAGGCTTATGATCTATGAATGAGTAATCTTAATTTTTCTAGATCATTTCTGATGTAGTTTTCAGGAACCTAGCTAGATGTTGTTATTCATGTGCGATAGAAATAAATCTATGGAAATAGCGAGATTGTTTTCATCTACTCATGCTTTCATTACAAATGCTTAGAAGGCACAGTTAGAGGACATTAAATGATTTGAAAGAATATAGCATACCCTTCCATTCATTTACAGTCCTCCTAAAAGAGAAAATTCAGTTTGTCCCTAATAGCGTAGGAACTCCCCAAAAGTCTCGTACACTGTGTCTTTTTTTATGACAGGCGATGAACAATACTGCAAATATTTAAAAATAGAGTTGTATACTAAGAAGTTTTACCTGAGAAATGAGATATCCACTAGATTTTTTTATGTTTTCTCTTTCGGTCTCTCTTTTCTATTCTTCATCTGTATGGGAATAGTTTGCATCTATTTATTGTTTTCTATTTGATGAATCTGGTTGGATTCTCTGCTTTGTTATTGATGGACTTGTTTGTATTGGTACATATCTATTTAGGAATTACAATTCTAATACAACACTGCATACTTATATGTAAGCTTATAGTTCTCCAGGGATTCTCTCAATTAGAGTTTAAGTACAATTAGATAAACTCTTGTATATATACAGTATGTAAAATCCCTAATCAATCAAGCTAAACATTTGATTACTTTAGCATTAATATGGTATCAGAGCCAAACACTTAACCTAAATCAATTTCGTTTCTTTTTCTCCTCCTATCCTTTTTTTTCTTCCTTTCCGTTCATCATCATGGTTCAACCTATTTTAGGCTACAATGATCCAGCCACCACCACTCTTCCAGCCCTAACTGCGTCAATAGCGCCACCGTCTTCCGCCACCAATCACCATGCGCAGCCCTCTGCTGCCATAGATTCTTCCCTTAACGTTGAACAATCTGCCTCCAATTTTGATGCTTCCGCTTACACACTCATTACCGAATCACAATCCCTTTCTCATTCCACCATGCCAACTCTGATTCGAACCCAAGCACCTATGGCTAATATTCCCTCATCTGTCATTCCAGCAGCGGCTCCTCTTCCATCGCTTCCAAACTCTATTAATGCCTCTGCTCAAAACCCGCACTTTGTTCAATCTCTCTCGACTGGTTGGACTCTTCCACCGCCGGTCACTGCTCCGGCAGAATATTTTTTCAATCCCATTCAACCAACAATCCCACAATCCTCCTGTGCAAACTCCAATCTCCCTTACACTGGACATCTGTTTCAGCCATCTATTTATCCTCCCAGTCATCCAAGGGCCAATTATTTTGTTTCCCCTACAGCACAATTCACTGATGCCTTACCCAACACTTGCTCAATTCCGCCTGCTTCCACTCACATCCCTCAATTCTCTATCAAATTAAGTCCTACAAATTATCGTTTGTGGAAAAATTATGTAGTCGTGACTCTTCAGGCTATGGGGTTATTTGATGCTCATTATCTAGGAACTTCTCCAATCCCTGCCAAATTCGTTCCAAGAGCTGCTGGACTTGATCATGATAATCCGGATAATTATATATTCAATCCATCCTACTTTCAATGGGCACAGCGAGATCATCTTACACGAGCCACTATTCTAATGTCTCTGTCTGAAGAGGTTGTCTCTACTGCCAACAATCTTGACACGGCTCGGTCTGTATGGTTCGCCCTGGAGCGCACTTATGGAGCTGTCAATGAGAATCGCCGGGATCAATTAACCATTGAATTAAATGATCTCAAGAAGAATGATATGTCTATGGCTGCTTATCTTCACAAAATAAAAATTATTGCAGATGAACTTACAGCTGCAGGAGCTCCTGCTAGCATCACTCAAATCATTGCTTCTCTATTTAAGCATCTTGGGTCTGAGTATCATAGTGTCCTCACCGCACTTAATGTCAACCGTGGCACCCCGGTTGAGTGATTCGAGATGTATGATGAACTTATTCATCATGAGATATTGCTGAAGAGTGTTGATCCAGTTCCCATGGTAAATCTCACTACTGCTCCCTCCTCCTTAAATGCAAAAAATAAAAAGAAAAGGGGCAGTTGTTTTATATGCGGTGACACAAGGCATTGGGCAGATCGGTGCACATCCAAACGTCAATTTCAAGGACCACCCTCTAACTCTTCTGGTTCCTCTCGCTCATACTATGGGGGACGACGTCCTTATCGTCCCGAAAGGCCACAAGCACAGATGACATGGACTCAGGGACCATCTGAATATAATTTTGATGACATTGAACAGCCTTGGTATCCAGATACAGGAGCCACTCGTCACATGACCAACTCTGCTCAAAATCTCCATCATCCTGCGCAATATCAGGGCTATGACACTGTTCAATTTGGTAATGGTCAAGGTTTGCCAATTTCTCACTCAGGCACTTCTACAGTTCATAAATTTAAACCTAAAGATGTTTTGTTGGTTCCTAAACTTACCAAGTCTTTAATTTCTGTTCAAAAATTCTCTCGTGATAACTCATGTTTTTTTTGAATTTTGGCCTTCTCATTTTTTAATTAAGGATCAGGGCAGCAAGGAAATCCTCTTGAAAGGCCCGAGTAAGGATGGGTTATATGTGCTTCCTAGTACATTAAAGCAAGCATTGGTAGGAGAGAAGGTACCACATTCACAGTGGCATGCTCATCTTGGTCATTGTCACTCTCGCACAGTCAATCAAGTTATCTCCCAACACAATCTTCCTTCTTCCAAGTCTGCGTCAGTGTGCTCCTCTTGCCCTCAGGGCAAGCTTTCTAAATTCAATTTACCTTCAGTTATTCGCAAAAGTACTTTTATGTTTGAATGATGTTTGGGGCCCTGCCCCTGTTGCTTCTAGTTTAGGACATCGTTATTTTGTTGTTTTTATAGAAGAATTCACTAGGTTCAGTTGGATATTTTTCCTCAAAAATAAAAGTGATGTTGAATCTATTTTTGTTCAGTTTCATGCTATGATTGTATGTCAATTCTCTGCAAAGGTTAAAAAATTTTATTCTGATTTTGGGGGTGAGTTCCAGAAATTAAAATCATTCCTTTCAAAACATGGTATTGTTCATAAATTAGCTTGTCCACATACACATGAACAAAATGGTATCTCAGAGCGAAAAATACGACATATAGTAGATACAAGCCTTACTTTACTTGCTCATGCCTCTATGCCTTTGAAATTTTGGAATTATGCCATGACTCACAGTGTTCGCTTGATAAATTACCTTCCTACTCGAGTCCTCAATTCTGTTTCCCCGTATTTCAAAGCATTTCAAAAACACCCAAATTTTAAAGATTTGCATGTGTTTGGCTGTGGTATATTCCCTCTACTTCGTGCCTACAATCAACACAAATTTGACTTTCGCTCTCGATTATGTGTCTATCTGGGTGATTCCCCAAATCACAATGGATATATTTGTTTGGATCCCGTCTCTACACGTATATACATCTGCAAGCATGTTACGTTTCGTGAAGATATTTTTCCGTTTTCACGGGTTTCGTCTACTCCGGATACTGCGCCTGCCAATGCTTTGCTGCCATCCTTGCTGGGTCCAATTCCTGGTAATTTCTCTGCACCTGCTTTAATTAATTCGTCAAATTCAGCTCCTGCACCACAAGCATATAAATTAAATTACACACCCATGCCTTCTGTACCTGATACAAATAAATTAATTTCCCAGCCTCCTGAACCTTTGCCGAAAACACATGGGACCACCACCTCAAATCCTAATCTCTCACCTATCCCTGTTGCGTGTTCTGTCCCTTCCCCAAAAATTGGGACCCCTCACCACTCATCACCTGCCACGCCCTCCTCCTCTCATCCTTTGTCCCAATTCCATCAATCCTCACCATTTCCCACTCTTTTAGACACATCCGCCAACCCCACCTATGTCAACTACCACTCACATTTTCCACACAACCCACCACTCCCTATGACTCCTACTTCCACAATTACACCCTGCCCCACATCCACTTTATTGCCCTCTCCCATCTCATCTACCCAGCTTATCACGCCTACTCCCTCTCCTCCCATACCAAATTCGAACCACTTAAACATCTCCCCTAGCCCAACCTTGACCAAAAACACACCATCTCCTCCTCATATTGTGTCTGCTCTACCCACATTATCAAATCCTCTCCCTTCTTCTTCACTCAACAATGCTCCTGAACGAACACATGCGATGCAACTTCGCACCTCTACACTTCACTCTCAGGGACGTTTTCTTGGCTTCACAGCATCCGCCACTCCAACACCTCCAGATCCAAGTTGTTTCTCCAAGGCATCTAAAATAAAAGAATGTCGTGAAGCCATGTCTGCTGAGCTGCAGGCTCTCATTGACAACAAGACTTGGATACTGGTGCCTCGTCCCTCCAATAAAAACATTATCACATGTCGCTGGCTATTCCGCACCAAGAAACGGGCTGATGGATCCACGGAACGATATAAGGCATGGCTTGTGGCGCGTGGCTTCACACAACAGTCCGGCCTTGATTTCAAAGAAACCTTTAGTCCAGTTGTTAAAGCCACTACCATCCGGATCATTCTCGCTCTAGCGGCTGCTCACAATTGGCAAATCAATCAGCTGGATGTCTCAAATGCTTTCCTCCATGGAAATCTCAGTGAAACAATCTTCATGGAACAACCCCAGGGCTTTCAAGACAAGGATCATCCGGATCATGTGTGTCTCCTTAAAAAATCATTATACGGTCTTAAACAAGCTCCTCGGGAATGGTTTCTTCGCCTTAAGAATTTTTTGTGCAGCCTCGGATTCTCCATGTCACAAGCAGATAATTCACTCTTCACTCGTCATACATCACTCGATACAATCTACATTCTGTGTTATGTTGACGACATCCTAGTCACGGGTACGAGCTCTGTTCTAATTCATGACACAATCAAGGCAATTGAGGCAGAATTTCCAATCCATAATTTAGGCGAGGCTTCGTATTTTCTTGGTCTTGAAATAACACACTCCAGCCAAGGCATTCATCTCTCTCAAGCAAAATATGCCAGAGACATCCTTGCTCGGGTGAATATGGATAACTGCAAACCGTGTTCTACACCCATGGCTACTACACCAAATCTTTCCAAAGAACATGGCACACTTCTTCAATCCGGAGACGAATACCGAAGCACTGTTGGAGCACTTCAGTACCTAACTCTAACTCGTCCAGATATTTCTTTTGCTGTGAACAAATTATGTCAATTCCTCCACTGTCCAACAGATGAACATTGGCGAGGAGTCAAGCGAGTACTTAGATATATTCATGGCACACACATGTTGGGTATCAATTTCTCCTCCAAACCAATCACAGCAATCCATTGCTACTTCGACAGTGACTGGGGGGCTGCCCGGATGATAGAAGATCCACCGGTGCATTCTGCGTTTTTTTGGGAAATAGTCTAATCTCTTGGAACACTCAGAAACAACCCACCATCGCACGCTCCTCCACGGAAAGTGAGTATAAAGTAGTGGCAAATGCTACTGCTGAACTTTTATGGATCAAATCTCTACTTCTAGAACTTCGGATTCGCATTCCTCGACCTGTTCATCTCTGGTGTGACAATGTGGGAGCCATCTATCTCACAGTTAATCCCGTCTTTCATGCTCGCACAAAACACATTGAGTTGGATTATCATTTTGTCCGTGAACAAGTAACCAATGGCTTCTTATCGGTTCGTTTTATTCCAACTGATGACCAAGTGGCCGACATGTTAACCAAGCCACTATCGAGCACTCGTTTTCTCCTGCTGCGTGATCGTCTCAAACTTCGTCCTCCGATATTGGCTTGAGGGGGGCTATTGGTACATATCTATTTAGGAATTACAATTCTAATACAACACTGCATACTTATCTGTAAGCTTATAGTTCTCCAGGGATTCTCTCAATTAGAGTTTAAGTACAATTAGATAAACTCTTGTATATATACAGTATGTAAAATCCTTAATCAATCAAGCTAAACATTTGATTACTTTAGCATTAATAGTTTGTTGATATTGAAAATGGTTTTCTTTGACAGGATGAAGTTTAGTGAAGTAAAAACTTCGATGAAAGGATTTAAAAAGAGGGAAAAAGAAAGATGTTCTAACTTCATCTATGATTGGGTAATCTTGAGTCTCTACTCCTCAAAACCATAACATGGTCTGAAGAACAAAAGACCAAAACCTCCTCAAAACCAGAACCTGGTATGAAGAAGTCATAGATGAAGAATCAATGATAGGAAAGTTGAAGGAAAGAGGAGAATGGGACTGTTTTATTCTGTTGACTCCTATTTTCAGTCTTAGAAGAAGTGAAAAGGGTGAAGATGAAGATGAAAAGTATGAGGGGGGCTACATTTGAGAGGTGTCCAAAATCGTCCCTATTTGCTGTTTGTTTTTTGCTTTCTAAATAGAGAGCCAACAGACTTGGTGGCAGTGTGGCGTGGCTTTCTAAATAGAGAGCCAACAAACTCAGTGGTTGGTGGCCAAGCAGTGTGGCATAGACACTGCTTTGACCACAATGATTGTTTTTAGTTTTTATTTATATTCTGTATTTTTAATTGTATTTTTTTGTTGTATTATTAGTTGTTGGTCTTTCAGATCTTAGGAGCCTACTGGAATGGGTTTAGGCCTCTTGAGATTTCATTTGTAATTTCCGAAATTCATTAATAAAAATTCTAGTTTCTTGAGTTATTTTTATCATAATTCATTCAAAATAAAATGCTTACCATAAACATGTAATAGAGATTTATTCTAATTAAATGTTCTTTTCTTTTATTAATTTATATCACAATAATTAAATATCTTTTTGTACCTATCTAGCTTAGGTACACAAATAACATTCTTTTCTAGTAATTATAGCAAAATATCTGTATATCGAGTAATTATTTGCAATGTAAATATTTATGAAATAAATTGATTAAAAGGATAGAATTATAAAAAAAATAAAGATTTACCCCGGACAAAATGGGTATCAACAAGATGCATAAATAAAAATGTTTAAAAAGTGACAGCGTTACGAAAGTAAAATCATAAACTGAAAAAAAAAGCAACTGGTAGTCCTAATAATGCATAAACAAAAATATTTAAAAAATGACAACATTCAAGGGAAAACAGGAATTATTAACCTAAGAAGAAAGTAAAGCATACAAAAAAAAAAAATCAAATGTTAGTCTTAATGATACATAAAAAAAAGTTCAAAAAATGGCGGTCTTTAAGGAAAAACATAAGTAATAAACCTAAAAAAAATATCATACATCCTTTTTCTTTCTTTTCTTTCTGCAATTTCTTAAAAAGCTTCACATTTATATTATAGATAGAAGAATATAGTCCTTATTATCATTCATGGAACAAAGATATAAAAATGATTTCGGAGAACAAGCTTCATTTTATTGACAGAATACTAATGAGATCAATATTTCCAGGGTTGGAGGAGATGTAACAATATGGTTCTTTCTTGGTTGGTAAAAACTTTAGATTATTTAATTACACAATCTGTTTTGTAGATTAATAATATCAATGATTTGTGGGATAATTTGAAAGATTTTTTTTACCAACTAGATGTCTATAAAATCGCAAATTTGTAGTATGAAATTCTTAATGTTAGTCAAAATGATGGATCTGTTACTTCCTATTTTGCTACCTTAATATTGTTGTGGAATGAATTTCTTAATCTCAAATCTTTGTCCAAATATGTCTGTGAATGCCGTATATACAATATGTCTAGTGCAGTACAGAGAAATCAAGAATCAAGTCAAGTGATTTGTCTATTGAAAGGTTTGAATACCTCATTTCCAATTATGAAGTCGCAAGTAATGGTAATGGATCTTTTACCTATTATGACATACGGTTTTTTTATGCTATAACAAGAAATATATTTTTCAATAAAAAATCAAGAGATTTTGTATCAAGATCTGTTTCTTATGCGTAGAATAAAAAAAATTGACACAAAAAAGTAACAAAACTTTTGTTGCTCTAAAGCCTTCTTTTCCAGTTAATAGCAACAATAAGAAAGTTATGTGTTCTTATTGTGGGTTTCATAACCATACCGAGGATACATATTTTTAAAAAGTATGGGAATCCCCTCGGCTACAAGTCTCAAAGATTTGCAAAGACAAATACAGTAATAGGTTCATAATTACATGATATTTTCTTATCAACATAATGCATAAGAAATTTTAGGGTGGAGCATATGACATTGATAATAGCGATGACATACCTATTATTTAGATACTAAATTATTCAACCAGCATAATAAAAGAAAATACCTAGAAAATACAAACTACTTATGGATAACATAAGTTAACAACAACTTATGTCATTGACAATTATAATGAAATTACGTGGTAATGTCATGTCGTTGGTAGTACATAGAACATATGAACCACATACAAACAAAATATTTATTTCAAAATTATATAAAAAGAAACCATTCTTAAATTTTTATTACTAAAATATCACCCGACATACAAACATCTTACCAACAAAAAAAAGTACAAAAAATTTCTCATTTTTTTCTCTCGTTTGTATCCCAAACTTTTCCCTCTATAATTTTTCACTCTACCACCATTTATCCTATTTTTCTATATTTTCTGTATTTTATTTTCAATCTTTAGCTCTAAATCAAAATACAAATTAAACTCATGGGAACATCTCCTCTCAATAAGTTGTCCTCCCAAACAAAAAACGAGTTCCTCAATTTCTCATAGTTTCTTTCATCTTTGAGCTTACTTCAATTTCCCACATTCTCTCAATCATTTTCTACTTCGATTTCCCCCAATTTCTCTATGTTTAGGGTTGAAGCTCATCCATGGCGAGATAAACAAAGTTCAACAAAATGTATCAAATTTCTCTATATCGGAAAGTTAAAACTAGATTTCATTGTTACTGCATGCTTCTATTGCAATCAAACTCTTTATACAAACCATAAATTATGCAAATAATTTGATTTAAGCTTAGTTTGTTTTGGTTTTATGTTACTTAATAAACCTTGGCTTATTTCTTATAGGTATAACTCACTTCTTCATAGCAGTTTGAACCTTCTAGTTTGATTCAGAAGTGGAAGGTTGCTCTTACTTATTTTTGTAAAGTATAATAGGTGTTATCGTTGGTGTAGGTTGATTCTCTCTCATCTAAATGCTTGTCATGTTCCAATCATTTGTAATTTATAAATGACACATCTTAAAACGGAGAGGTCATATATTTGCTCACTTTTCTATATACTTTCAAATGATAGAAATTGTGAAAAATCTTTCATCGATGGTTTGGTGATACTGATGTATGTCACTGCATGGAAAAATAACCAGTCCTTGGTGTAGATACCCATTTTGTCCGAGATGAATTCTCATTTGTCTTATTTTATTTTATCCTTTAAATCGATTGATTTCGTAAATATTCACGTTGTAAATATTTGTTCAATATACTAATATTTTTTATAGAAAACATTGTTAATTATACAAAAAAGAAACGAATCATACATATGGTTTCTTATAGTTGATTAAATGTTTATGTTATAAATATTTAATCAAATAATTAGAATATTAATTAAAACAATGTTACTTTTAAGTTAAAATGTCCACAATGGGATATCTATACTATATACTAAATGAGTAGAAAGAAGGCTGATGTGTCATTTGTTAAGGATTCATGGTGGTAACTGTTTCTAGAAAAACTACCAACATTCTCAAACTATCCTCTTCCTTCTCTCATTTCACGTTATACTAATTTCTTCTCCATTCCTCTTTTTGCTCTATCTTTCCCGTTTCCCTAATCTATTGCAATCTGTTTCCATGTTTCTTGACAGCTTTATACCTTCTCTCAATCGGTGTTTTGCAATCTATTTCCAGGTGACTCGGTCTCACTCTTTTCGATTTGGTAAAAATTTCTGCTAATTTCTTCCCCATTCCTCTTTTTGCTCTATCTTTTCCCGTTTCCCTAATCTATTGCAATTTGTTTCCATGTGATGAATTCAAGATAGGAAGAACAGAAGAACCGATTTGGGAAAACTCGGTTTCACTCTTTTCGATTTGGTAAAAATTTATGCTAATTTCTTCTCTCATTTCACGTTATTTTAACTTTGCAATTAGGTATAAAACAGCGCTTCAACCAGTAGAAGAATTTTTGGGGTAAAAATTTCAGTTTCTTCAACTTCTATCTACTTTTCGGCCCTCTTCACAGAAGCATATTGGTATTGGATCGGGCTAGCCGAAATGGTTGGTTTCATGTTCCTATTCAACTTCTTTTATGCTCTAGCTCTCACTTATCTCAGCCGTAAGTGTCATTGATTACCTTCTTAATTTCTTGCTTTGGTAAATGAGAGAATATACTAATGTTGGATGAATTTGGCAGCTTTTGAGAAGCCTCGGGCTGTTATATCTGAAGATTCTCAAAGTAAAGAATCTATTGGCGAAAATAGAGGATCAATTCAAAAAAACAACAAAGAAAGTAGTCACAAATCAAGCACAGGTTGTTAATATACTGAAGGATAATGCTTGATTTCATGTTTGAGTTCAAAGTCTGGCTAAATTCTTACGGATGATGGTTTTTAAAATTTCAATCCAACTGCAGGTAATGGAGATGAAATTGTGGAGGCAAACCACAACAGGAAGAAAGGAATAGTTCTTCCTTTCGAACCACATTCCATTGCCTTTGATGATGTTATGTACTCAGTTGACATGCCACAGGTATCCCAAGTTAGAAAACAGATGTAAAGTTTTTTACCTTATGACTTGAAACTAATAGAACTCATCTTTAAAAAATGAAATTTCCAGGAAATGATAAGTCGAGGAGTTGTTGAAGATAAATTGGTGCTTCTGAAGGGTGTGAGCGGTGCTTTCAGGCCAGGCGTTCTTACTGCTTTAATGGGTGTTAGTGGCGCAGGCAAAACCACCCTGATGGATGTCTTGGCTGGTAGAAGTGGAATTTTTGTTTTCCACTAACCATGGTGAATTCCCAATGCTTGATAGTCACCAATATATTGTTAGATTTAGAAGAATTGACTAAGTTTCTAATTCTTGATTCTGTCTCCGGATTCTCAAATTCTTCTAGCACTTTTCTTTCTCGATATATTCGTCAGATTCAGAAATGCATCCGTTGAAGACTATGATTGGAATTCCTCAGCTTTTTTATTTAATCAATAATGCCAATGGTATCAGATTAAGAGGGACTCCTGCTCGGGTTGTACAATATGAAGGTATTTCTCTATTCCTTCCTCTGATTTGCTTTTTATTGAGTTCAACACATATGCCTCGGTTTCCATTTAGTATGGATTTGTTTGCCTCATTTTCATCTTGCATTCTATCGTGCTCTTGCAAACCAGTGAATGTAAAGATCTTCAAATGGGCATTGTTCTGATATTTGGTGGACAAATGCCTAATTTTTTCTAATTCCATTTGTAAGATGTTAACAGGTTCAAATTCTTTTGGTTTTGTTGTCTTCATTTCATCGAGGTAAGAATAATTGGGAGTAAATTGTACAGAAACATGAATTGTACAGAACAATGAATTCCAATCTGTATACAAGAGATGCAAAATGATAATTTCCGAACAGTCTAGGGCATTTGGAGGTACTAGAAGTTGATTTAAATATTAGTTATTCTGTAAATGGATTACAGAGTGCAGACCTTGCTTTATAAGATCCAAGCAATTGAAGTGTCAGTGTCAGTTTTATCATTTTGTCGTGTTCCATAGAAATCAAAATTTCTATAATTTCTATGGATCTGAAATAATTTCTATAATTTGTTCATTGCTTGCATTTTTTGTTTTATCATTGGCATGTTTTCTATCAGATCCATTGAGAGATCGATTGAAATTTTAAGAGTTATGGAGAGGCCAGGAAGCTTTGGTACTCAGGAAAGGATAAGGGTAGAAATGGAGTAGGTATTCTTATTGATAGGGAGTATATTGATGAGGTAGTAGCGGTGTCTAGGAAGAGCGATAGAATTATGAGTGTTAAGCTAGTGATAGGGGATGAGGTTGTGAATGTCATTAGTGCATATGCGCCACAAATAGGATTAGATGTGTCTATAAGATAAGCTTTTTGGGATGACTTAGAGGAAGTGGTGCAACAGGTTCCTAGGGATGAAAAAATGGTACTAGGGGGTGATCTCAATGGACACGTGGGTTCTAGGCGAGATGGGTTTGAGAGTGTTCATGGAGGGTATGGTTTTGGAGATAAGAATGAAGCAGGAAATGATATTTTGGAATTCGCATCAGCCTATGACTTGAGTATCATGAACACATGGTTTATGAAGAGAACATCCCACTTAGTGACTTATCGGAGTGGCGGTAATGCGAGCCAAATTGACTTCTTCTTAGTAAGGAGTGCTTGGAGAAAGAGTTATATTGATTGTAAGGTGATCCCTGGTGAGAGTACGACAACCCAACATAGAGTAGTGGTGCTAGATTTTCGAAGTAGGAAATGTATAAGAAAACAAACACCTCAAGTAGAGACTAAGATTAAGTGGTGGAAATTGCAAGGGGAGAATCAACAAAAATTTGTGGATGAGATGACCAAAAAAGATATTTGGACTTGCAATATGGATTCAGATATAGATTCAATATGGAATAAGATGGAGCATAGTATAAGGGAAGTAGCGAAGGAAGTTCTAGGGGAATCTAAAGGTAGCATGCCACCGGGTAAGGACACATCTTGGTGGACAGAAGAAGTACGACAAGCAGTAAAGAGTAAGAGAGAATCCTATAAACTATTGGGGAAATGTAGGAGTGACGAGAACTACGAAAAATACAAAGAGGCTAAAAGGGAAGTAAAGAAGGTCATACGAGATGCTAGAGCAAAGGTGAATCGGGATCTGTATACAAGATTGGATACGAAAGAAGGGGAAAGAGACATATATAGAATTGCTCGGATGAGAGATAGGAATACGCGAGATCTCGGAAAAGTTAAATGTGTGAAGGATGTGGACCAGAAAGTCCTAGTTGGAGATAAGGATATCAAGGAACGATGGAGGTCCTATTTTGATGACTTATTTAATGGAGATCGCCAACAAGATGTTGGAGATATAAGTATCCATCACGATATGATAAATCATGAATGCCTGCGGAGAATTCAAAAGGGTGAAGTCAAAATGGCATTAAGTAAGATGAAGTTGAAGAAAGCAGTAGGACCTGATGGCATCCCTATTGAGATTTGGAGATGTTTGGGAGAAAGAGGAATCGAATGGTTGACGACGTTCTTCAACAAAATTTGGAGAAACAATAAGATGCCATCAGAATGGAGGAAAAGTACCTTAATCCCTTTGTATAAGAACAAAGGCGATGTCCAAGATTGTGCCAACTATCGGGGAATCAAATTAATGAGTCACACTATGAAACTTTGGGAGCGAGTGATTGAACAAAGGCTAAGGAGGACGGTGAAGATCTCGGAAAACCAGTTTGGCTTTATGCCGGGAAGATCAACTATGGAAGCCATCCATCTAATGAGACAATTAATGGAGCACTATCGAAATAAGAAGAAAGACTTGCATATGGTTTTCATTGACTTGGAGAAAGCATATGATAAGGTACCAAGGGAAGTACTTTGGTGGGCCTTGATAAGGAAAGGCATTTCGCGGAAATATATTGACATCATAAAGGACATGTATGAGGGAGTATGCACGAGTGTACGTACTAGTGTTGGGAAAACTGAAGAGTTTCCTATTACGATTGGAGTGCATCAAGGTTCCGCACTAAGCCCATTTCTTTTTGCCATCGTTATGGATGAACTAACAAGTTCACTTCAAGATGGTATACCATGGTGCATGCTGTTTGCAGATGATATTGTGTTGGTTGATGAGACGAAAGAAGGAGTGGAGATGAAGTTGGAACTATGGAGGCAAACTCTAGAATCTAGAGGCTTTAAGTTGAGTCGAAGTAAGACAGAATATTTGGAGTGTAAGTTTAGCGGCCGTAGGAGTAGGGAGGCAGGGACAATCACCCTAGATGGGAGAGTTGTTCAGGCCTCGGATTGCTTCCGGTATTTAGGATCTATTATCCAAACGGATGGAGAAGTAGATGGAGATGTTGCCCATAGGATTAAAGCTGGTTGGTCGAAGTGGAAGAGTGCTACGGGTTTCCTTTGTGATCCCGGCATGCCTAATAGATTGAAGGGAAAATTCTACCGGACGGCAATTAGACCAGCATTGTTATATGGTACGGAGTGTTGGGCAGTGAAACACTGCCACATCCATAAGATGTCGGTGGCGGAGATGCGTATGTTGAGATGGATGTGTGGTCACACGAGAAAGGACCGGGTGCGTAATGAAATAATTAGGACAAAAGTAGGGGTTACATCTATTGAGAATAAAATGAGAGAAAACCGACTAAGGTGGTTTGGCCATATGAGACGTAGAGCGCTTGATGCGCCGGTTAGGAGAACCGAAGAGTGGCAAAGGGATGTAGTGGTGAGGGGTAGGGGAAGACCTAAGCAAACTTGGAGGAGGGTGATCGAGAGTGATATGAGTTTATTGGGAATTGAGGAAAATATGGTAGTGGATAGGACGGAGTGGAGGGAGCGAATCTGTGTCGCTGACACGACTTGATTTTCACGGTTTTATATGATGGTTCATGTTAGCCGACCCCGAATCATTTCGGGACTAAGGCTTTGTTGTTGTTGTATGTAGAGGCCAGCCCGCCATGAAAGGTGCACATTTGGCTCGAATTTATGGAATTTTTCAAGTACTGGGAAATAATAGTTGTTTATTATTGTACTCATTTGCAGATTTGCACATCAGCAGCAGTAGGAGAATCATTAGCCAATGTAAGCCAGACCTTAATTGCTGACTTATCCATTAACTCTGATTTTCTGAGTTAAGTTTCTTCATTGCTGCCAATGAATATTGGACCGAATTGCTAATATGATATATGTATGCATTGCCTTCTTTTTACTCCCCATGTTATGACATGCCTCTACTTTTTCTTGAATTTGTTTATTATCTTTATAGCTTGATTGAGGTTTCCATTGATTTTACATGGAGGTATATTTCATATGATGGTTTATGGTTTTTTCATATACTATTCTATGACCTCCACAAATTGACACCACCAATTAAAGTTTCAACATATGTAAGTATCTCCAACTCATGTTCAATTATGGTAATAACTTTCTTACATTTATTCCTATGTGATCACATCCCTATACTTTCATTTTCTTTACCATGTTTTTGCCTTTCTAAAATCCCTACTGATTTAATTTTTTGGAATTGTGATCTTCACAGAAACCTTTGAGTTTCAGCACCATGGCATTATGAAGTTTACAGAATCCATGAAAGAGAACCCCAATTGAGGGCCATGATTGAAACAATAGGTGTTCCGCATGTTTGATTTAAATTGATTTGGCAACTTCATTGTGAAATTCAGAATGTATTAGGAGATAATTGGTTGATGTTACTATGACTAGGAATAACTCTTCAATTTTATTTTATTTGACCATATCAAGTTATGTTGCATGAACACAATTTTTAGTTAATTATTAGATTTTTTTGACAATAGAGAGCATTAATTGGAAGAGATTTTTAGCAACTATGATTTTTTAACTCTAAACTTTATTACCTCTTTATATTAGATTTTTTTGGGGGATTTTAGGAGAACTTTGTTTGATGAATGTACTTCAAATATGATGCTATTTAGTTAATATGAGTTTTCTTTGATTTGTAGATTTTGATTATAAATAGAAATTTTGAAAGTTACATGAAGCATTGCATTACCCTGTGCTGGAAAAAAGTGAAAATGAAAGGGATTAAATCTCAACATATATTAATAAAACATTGTATTGACTTGATAGGAATTTTATTAAACTTTTGTAAATATATATTTAATATTCCTAATTCTGTTAGGTAATATTATTCTTTACTTGAATAAAAAATAAACAAAATAGATACACTTATTCAATATATAAATGAGATTTTAATGGAAATATTAGTAATTAAGGCTTATACGGTATATAAATAAGGCTTATACAATATATAAATGAATTATGGTAGGTATTAATTCAATTTTTATATTTAGATTTGCTTCATATTCTATTTCTAACGTAATAAAAATTTCAAACAATCTGATGGCTTACCGTGCAAAGCACGGGTGACAAGCTATATATATATATGAATAGGATGAAGTTCATATATTAAAAATTCAATTTTCAAACAATCTGATGGCTTACCGTGCAAAGCACGGGTGACAAGCTATATATATATATGAATAGGATGAAGTTCATATATTAAAAATTCAATTGTATTGTATACTAATTAATGTTTCCATGATAAGCATTTTATTCTTGAAATGGAAAAGGTAGTTACAAAATTTTTAGGGTCTTTTACATAAAACTCATCAATATTAATAATATTTTTACTTTAATCAATATGGATAATTTAATTAATAATATATCAAAAATATTAAAACATATTTGAGAAATGTCACACAGTAACTGCTAGTTATGAATTTCAAAATTTCTTTTTTTTAATGACTGATACATGAATTGGTTAAAGAAAATGATGGTTTTTTAATTTGACAAAATTCAAATTATTTTATGATATAGTTGTAGATATTTTTCAAAAATTGAATGTAAATGTAAATTTTTCAAATTTTTATTAATCCAAACTAGAAAATGCCCTAAAGCCCAAGTCCAAATCCAAACTCATTCAACAATCAATCACAATTAAGGTGAACAAAACTAATTAAGAACATTTAGCACTAAATAATTAAAAGAATCTGCCTATATAAAGAGTGTGCTGGTGGACCCAAAAGGGGAGGATACAGATAAAAAAAAAAAAAGAATTAGAAGAAAAGAAACAGCTTGAATCTTCTTTCCTTCTCTCGTGCAGATCTTCAGAAAAGGTAATCATTACTATACCAATTTTTTTTATTCCTTTGTTAACCAATCTTTATTATTACTGGAGCACTTTTAGTTCAGTTGCATCTACTTCATCTCTTTCTTTCATCTCTAAAAAGGGAAAGTCTTGATCATTAAACTCTTTATAGTTCTGTCTCTAGGTTCTAGAGACAGAACCATTAAGTTTCCTTTAATGATCTTAGATCTACCTCCTTCCAAAAAAGAGGAAACTTTAATGCCTAAATATCCAATGCCATTTAAACACATATTTTCTGGCCCCCAGGTTCTGGGAGACTAGAACAGAAGTTTTAAAATACAAAGAGACTCTAAAACATCTGGGAAATAGGTACTACTTTCCAGATCTGGAAGAAATCCCCAAGATGTTTAGACACAAGAGTTTCTAAAAAACCATTATTCTGTTTTGAGTTGTTATTGTAAATTTCCCTATGCACTCCCTACACTACTCAGGTTTCTTCCTTGAAGCAACATAAAAGGCACAACCTTTGTAAAAAATATGACATTTTTACAGTGAAAACTCAGGGAACCCCAAACCAAAATTAAAGCACAACCTTTGTGAAAATGAGACCTTTTTACAGTGAAAACTCAGGGAACCCCTGAACCAAAAATTAAAACACAATCTTTGTAAAAATGAGACCTTTTTACAGTGAAAACTCAAGAAACCCCTGAACCAAAAATTAAAGCACAACCTTTGTAAAAATTGGACCTTTTTTACAGTAAAAACTCAGGGAACCCCTGAACCAAAAATTAAAGCACAAGCTTTATAAAAATGAGACATTTTTGCAGGAACCCCTGAACAAAAAATTAAAGCACAGGCTTTGTAAAAAATGGGACCTTTTTTACAGTAAAAACTCAGGGAACCCCTGACCCAACGATTAAAGTACAAGCCTTTGTAAAAATGAGACCTTTTTGCAGGAACCCCTGAACCAAAAAATAAAACACAAGCTTTGTAAAAAATAGGACCTTTTGAACCAAAGACACAAACTTTGTAAAAAATGAGTCCTTTTCTGTAATAGCCAAACTCAGGAACCCCTGGGCCAAAATTAAGACACAAACTTGTAAAAAAGGGAAACTCTTTCATTAGCTAATTCAGGAAATCCACGAACCACAATAAAGGTACAAAATTAGGTACAAAATTTGTAAAAAAAAGGGACGTCCTTGCTTCAAATCAGCTGCAACCCTAGGAAAATCTCTTTACCAAACACAAGGAAATCGCCAATAAACGTCTCCGACTTCCTTAATCCGTAGCTGACCCTGAGACCTACACTTCGGGTTCAAAGAACTCCGAAAAAGACAGGAATAGTTAGCCACATTTCTATAAAAAGGAAAACACAAGGAAAAAACATGTAAATATGATTTACCTTAGAAAAAACAACATGCATAAGTAGATCGGACCCCTACGAACCTCGAAAGAGTCGATCGGCGGCCGTCCACCACTACAAATGGCTCGGACCGTCGAGAAACCCCATAGAAGGAATAGATCGGAGTAGTCCACCTTCGTTTCACCCATAAAAACCCAAAAGAAAATATTGAAAAACACTCAAAAGTGTCTGAAATGGAGAGAAGAACTAGTAAAGTCGCATGAAAACGTTTAAAAACAGAAAAGGTAAGGAGATTCGAGTGCCGCCGGCGACCATAGGCTTATAACTTGGTTCGTCCTCCAAAGGTTGGAGAAGATGAACAGTGAAGAATAGGAAGAGTCTAGGAGGGGAAGAGGGGTTCTTTCGGCAAAGTGCAAATGAAGGGGGCTAGGTTAAATGTCCAGAGTAGGTGCTATTTATATTAGAGAATTAATAAGAGTTGGGCTTATAACAAAATTCCGGAAATTCATCTTTTGGGCCTAGAAATCGAATTCAGATAACCCATTTTCTGTTTATATTCTTTTGTTTTGTTTAAACCTTCCTTCAATTTAATTGATTTAATTAAGTTGGTCTTTTGTTTGAGCTTAATTTTGTTTAGGGATTTAATCTACCTAGTCTAAGTTAGTGGAATCTCTTTCTAAATTGAATTCTATAACTAATCAGGTCCTTCCTGATTTAATTTTCCTTATCTTAATGCTTATTACTTTAGATATCAACTTGGTCAATTTATTTCAAATTCATAGTTTTGTGTACTAATTACTCCTTTCGATAATTATCGGCTCAATCTATACGTTTATATTCTAGGAGTATGAAATCGGCCTAGAAATAAAACTAATTAAGATGAAACGACCTAAGTCATACGCCTATGTCATAGGGGTATAAAATCGGTCTAAAATAAACTTAAGTAATATAAATCGGCTCGGTTCATACGCATATGTCATAGGGGTATAAAATCGGTCGAAACATATTTAATTAAAATAAAATGGCTCAATCTATACGTCTATGTTTTAGGGGTATGACAATAGCCGCAATAAATTAATTAATAAACAAACGACCTAATTCATACGTCTATGTCATAGGAGTATGAAATCAGTCAAAATAAGATTAATCAAACTGCTCCGTTTATGCACCGATATCAAAAAATGATAATATAATAATAGTATATTAGACAAATGTTAACACAAAAATCACATCCTTTTAGTACCAATATTTGGGCGGGGTAGGGTGATTAATCAAGTTTTTCTTCCCTACACGTAACTGACAAACGAACCTAAAATCTTTATTTCGCAGACCTTCTTATCCATTAAAATTTACTCGATTTCGGTGTCCAATCACGCCTTAATTTTGATTGGTGGCGGCTCTAAAAATAGTTTTAACTAAGAAAAACTATTAACCGATTTAACTTCCGACGTTCATGTCTGAAAAATCTGGTAGCGACAACACTTGGTATGATATTTCCCACTTTCATAAATGTCAAACAACTGTCTGGAAATTCTCATAAAAGCCAATATATACTTGAGCATTGTTCAAATAAAATTCAAGAACTAGCAGAGATGGTCAATTTGAATATGGTGCATATTGTGACATGAGAAGAGAATATTATACTTGATGGAATTTGTAGGTCATGAGCAATATAGTTTCTGCCGATGTAGTTGCCAAATTCTATTTTCTAGGAATTTCAAAATGTTATACTTGAGAAATTTTATATTGATTCTTGGTTTTTCATTAATTGACCAGGACAGTTTAAGTTTACTGTTATGGATTCTTACGGGTCAAATAGTTATTTAAGCCATAATAGTTTAAGCAAATGTTTACTCAATCTACACAAGTTATGTTTACTCAATCTCAAGTCTAACAAATGTTTCAGATGTTACAAGCATAGAATTGTGTGCGAGCTCAACATGGTTTAATGTAGTTCGATAAAGAGAATGTTTCATTTGTTTGTAATGCTATTATAAAAAACAGTGTTCTAAAAATCGGCCAAGGCGGCCACCTAGGCGGGGAGTTTTAGAACACCGTCCCTATTTTCACTAATCGGCGGCATAAATCGGTTGACCAATTTTTGGCCTCCTGTGCGGTCTCAGGCGGTCCTAGGCGGGTCTAGGCGGCTCCTAGGCGGCCTTTTCGAAAAAATTGGTCCTTAAATTTTATGTTAATTTTTTAAAAAAATATTAAATAACAAAAAAATAAAAAACCTTCCCGATTAATTCCCGATTAATCAGTAACGGCCCTGTCCACCCGACTAGCGTCTAGCGTCTTTTACAACCTTGTAAAAAATCTGACTTTAATTGCAAATTATGTTGGTGTGATAAGTTTTTCTTCTACTCAAATATCTCTTAGTGATTCTTGGATAATAGATATTGGATCAAGTAATCATATTGTTAGTTCTTATAAATATATGTCTAATTGGTATGTTGTTTTTCCTAATAATTTGAAATTGCATGCCATAATTGGTAATGTTCATTCGCAGATGTATTAGTTTTTCAAGATGTAATTTATGTGTTAAGTTTTTCATACAATCTTATTTTTGTTAATAAACTAACATATACTTTGAACTATTTTGTTGATTTTTTAAGGATCAATTTGTAATCTATGATGCACAGACCAAGAAAAATGATTAGTTTAGCTATAGTACATAAAGGATTATATCATTGAGTTGAACCTGTTTGCAGTGCAAATCCATTCTTTCACAAAATTATGCAACTACATGTAATAAATATATTTTTTGGCATTTTAGATTAGGGCATCTTTCTTTTTATAAGATATTTGAGATATCCTAACAACTTCTTGATATTCAAAATCCTACCGATATAGTTTATGACATCTGTTATCAAGCAAAACAAATGAAATTACCATCTGCAAAAACTGTAATACAATTAGTTCTATTTTTAAACTTGTGCATATATACATTTGGGGTCCAACCTATTTGTCTATGGATAGCTTTAGATATTATTTTTACTGTTTTTTATGATTGCAACAAATTCATATGGACGTATATGTTAAAAGTTTAAAAGTTAAGTCAGAAGTTCCTAATTTAGTAAAAATATTTATCCAGATGGTACAAACACAAATTTCTAGCAGGGCCGGCTCCAGGGGAAGGCCGCCTAGGGCCTCTGACTTACGGGGGCCTCCGATCATAATTTTTTTAAAAAATTTGATAATTATTAAAAAAATTATGGTTAAAAGGTATATAGATTTAGATATATAATAAAAAAAACAATGCTAGATTGAATGGTAAAGATATAGTGGAGATGTTTATAAGGGTGAGAGTTCAATTCCCTAGATTAGCATTTTTTTGTTCACATTTTCTCTTTTTTTTTTCTTTCTTTGACAACACGAATGTATAAATTATTACTTTGTTATTATAGTTATTTTTATATAAATTACAAGATGAAATTCACTTATGAATTACAATTTGTTACAATTTGTTATTTTTTAATATGTGGTGATATTTTGATATATGAGCTTGACATGCCGTGCGTTTTAAAGTTGATTTACCTAAATAATTAATGAGATTAAAACAAGAAAACAAATCTCTAAACTAAAATTTATCAAGTCTAGTTATCAAAATATCATCACATGTCAATAATTCTATTAAGTTTCCATCCAAATTGGATTGAAATTTCACCAATTGGGATAGTTCAGTGGGCAAATGATAAAATTTTGGATAGATCAAGCGCCAAATGACAAGATTCTTTGGATCAATCGATGTCCAAATAGTGATTTAAGCTTGTAATTCATAATAAATACGTGACTCAACCAATTTTTAATCTCAAAGATAAACTCTTCTCTTTCTTTCCATAGAATCTTGCGATTAGGTTCGAGTTCAGCCGTCCAAGATTAATTTCCAAAAATTAATACTTTGTCGTCTTCTTGCTTCTCGCATGACTGGTGAGGAAAAACTTGATTTTAAATATATAAAAGAAAATTCGATTTTACATATACAAAAGCAAGAGGAATAATAATTTCTTAGCTTTATGTTATTATTATATGACTTGAATTGTAGTTAATAATATATTGGTTTTACTATTTAATATTTATTATTTCTAAAATAGTACTAGATTTAGATATGAAAAAAAGTGCACAATGCGTCTAGGGCCTCCAAAATGCTGGAGACGGCCCTGATTTCTAGGACAATACAAGTTATTAGGATAAATAATGGACCTGGATTTGCACTGCAACGATTTTATAATTACATTAGTATTATTCATTAGCTTAGTTGTGTTGAGACACCTCAACGGAATGGTTTAGCATAAAGAAAACATCAAAGTATAATGAATATTGTAAATGCTTTGAAATTTCAAAGTAATATGTCTAATATTTTTTGGCCATATTTTGTTTTACATGTTGTTTATCTTATTAATTGTATTCCAGCACCTTTGTTGCAAATCAAGCGCCATTTCAGAAGTTGTACAATAAACCTCCAGATTATTCAATTTTGATAACTTTTGGATGCTTATGTTTTCTTAGCACCTTAACTAGAAACATAGCTAAACTTGATCCAAGGTCTAGAAAATGTACTTTTATCGATTACAGTCCTAGAATGAAAGGCTATAAAGCTTATGATATGGAGAATCATGAAATATTGGTTTGTAAAAATGTACAATTTCATGAAACCATATTTCTTTTATATGAATAATGTTCCTGATAATGATAAGGATCTTGTAGAAAATATTAGTTTAGCAGATATACCTAATGAACATGGTTAATTAGAGCACAAGCTTGAATGATCAAGTCCTATGAAATCAAATAGAATTCATAAATGACTAGTCTACTTAAAAGATTACCATTATGTCATGGTTTAGTAAAAACCAGAACCTTATATAGATAAAAGTATTTATCATCCTATTTCTAATGTTTTGACTTATGCTAATATTGCTTCAAACTAGAAGGATTTATCTTTTCCATTATATACAAAATAAGAACCAAAGACATAAAAACAAACTTCAAAATAAGTAGAGGCAAAAAGCTATGCAAGCATAATTGGAAGCTTAAAACAAAAATCAAAATGGAACATGTGTTCATTATAGGAGGGTAAGCAAGCCTTTGATGTAGATGGGTTTTTAGAATTAAACGAAGAAGTGATGGTAGTATAGAAAGATATAAGACAAGACTAGTAGAAAATGGATATACTCAGCAACATGTAATTGACTATAATGGGACATTCTACCAGGTAGCAAAGATTACAACAATTATAATGTTATTAGTTGTTGCATCTATTAAAGGATGCGATCTTCAATAGTTAGATATCAATAATGATATTTTCATGAAGATTTAGAGGAAGAAATATGCATGGAGTTGTATATTGGTGTGAAAATAGAAATTCCTAATACTGTTTGTAGATTAAATTTTTTTTTATATGGTCTTAAACAAGTAAATAGGCAACATAATTCAAAATTAAGAGTAGAGTTGATGAATATGGGGTTTAAGCAATCATAACCATAACCATATCCATTTTATGTAGATAATATAATTATTGCTAGCTGAGACTCAACATCAATACAAGTTATCAAAGAAAAATTACATAACAATTTCACCACTAAAGATTTAGGAAAATTAAAATTTATCATATGTTTGGAAGTGCTCAAGACAAAAGCATAAATATATCTAAACCATCACAAATATTTTTTAGATATTTTAGCAGAAACTGATTTTTTGGAGGCCAAGCCTTGTTCAACACCTACAAGGCCAGCGCCTAGGGCCTCACTTCTAGTGAGGCCTCATATTTTTTTTTAATTACAAAAACATCAGTGATAACATTGAGATATTATCCTAATGACCAAAAGGGATATTCACCTCAAAGTATGCCGCGGAGTGGTCTCCAAAAGGAAGCTGGTTGGCGAATCTCCTCAGGTCAGCTCAGAGAGATCCGCTGGCGGACCTATAAGGCGAATCTCTCCATTCGCCTCCATAACGGCTGGCCGCCGACTCGGCCATAAAAGATCATTAATGAGTTATTAATTAGCTAATCCGCCAGGTTCAGAATAACCCGTAACCGCCATTAATGAGGCATTAATGGAGACTTTCTAGTTACCTCAAGGTTACAACTTCCCAGCTATATATAGCCTGATCCCCTAGGTTATCCAGGTACACACACACATTCTCACAATTCTTGTTAATTCCGTTGGTTTTCTTGATCCATCTTACTGACTTTGGCATCGGAGTGTCCCCGGCCGATCCCAACGGCGCCTCACAGGGAAGTGCTCCGATCAAGGATTTTTCCTCAAGTTAACATTGGTGCGGTGAAGGTGGAATCCTTAATCAAACAAAGGGTTTTTTCGTTCACGCTGAAAACGCAATGACCAATGGAGGTGAAAATCCCTCCTCAGGGATTGAAACACTGTTAGTTACACCATCTAGTGCTGGTCGCACCGATACAACTGCTCCAATAACGCATGTCGACAATAACATGCCTACAGCTGCTTTTATCAATATGTGTGCACAAGATATCGAGGCGCGATATGGACTTGAGATAGGAAATCGCCTTCGAACATACATGACTCTTCCTCCGCGTTGGGGCACGACGTCTACTTCAACCGTTTCATCTTTGCCTTTGTTAAACTTTGGCCTTGGACCAGGTGCCCATAGCTCCTCGTTCCTTCAAGCCCACAACACGGATTCCATGTTAACTGCCACGACATCAGGTGGTGAGCGACCAATTAATCGGGAGTTATTCCCTGGTGAAGGAAGTCAAAGAAATGATACGACCCTTCCTGGCGGATCTGGTGGTCCGGGGTTGAATCTTGGCGGGTCCGATATACCCAGGCGTCCACGGACGAATTTATCCCTTGGCGGATCTAAAGGGCCGACTCGCAAGAAGCATAGAAAAGAGAAGGATAAGTGGACAAGGTCACCTTCGCCCCGACGTGCAAGATCCTCCCGTCGTGGCAGATCGCCCCCATCTACTGGCCGTAGGCAAAGTAAAAGGCCAAAAAAGGCATCCCATGCAAGTGGACCACCACCGCCGCCGCCTTCAGGAACTGTTGGACACATCCCGTCAGGAGGCCAGGGGGGAGGAAGCGGTCCGACTCCCCCAGGTGGAGGAAACGGAGGGAGAGGTGGTGGTGGAGGAGGAGGCGGAGGAGGAAGTGGACACGGTAATAAAAGAAGACGTTCGCCATCAGATCCATCGTCTGATTCAAGTTCTTCTTCTTCTTCTTCTTCTCCAAGCAGATCGCCACGAAGAGGCCATCCCAGAGCGGATCCGGAAAATTTTGATGATAGAGTAAGGGCCCTGGTGCTCCGTATGAATGAAGAAAATGCTAGGCACAACCCGTTCGCCAATAGAGATTCGCCTTTTGCAGCTTGGATTGAGGCGGAGGAGACAGAAAGAGCTTTTAAGATTCCCAATCTTGCAATATACACAGGCAAAGATAATCCAGAAGCTCACGTTCGAAAATATCGAATACTGGCCAGGCTCAACCGAGCCACTGAGCCCGTGCTCTGCAAAATGTTTGTCACCACGCTGGGGGACCCAGCCTATTTGTGGTTTCAATCTCTACCTTCGGGCTCGATAAACAGCTTCGATCAATTGAGCAGGGAATTTTGTGCTAAATTCGCCGGTTGTATTCCTACAGTGGTGAAATCTGGAAAGCTTTTTGAGTTAAAGCAGAAGGCGAATGAACCCCTTCGGGAGTATGTGGACACTTTCAACCAATTGTGCATACAAATCGTTGATGTAGATATCTCCGTAGCTGTGGAATGTTTCGTAAGAAACACTACCTGCAAGAGTTTGCAGGAAGATCTCATCCGAAAGAAACCCACCAGCATGGCGGAGCTGATGGAGCGTTGTAAGGATTTTATAGAAGTGGACGACATTCGCCGAGGTTCACCATCATCGCCAAAAAGGGACAGAGGCGAATCTCGTCCTCGAGATTGGGACAAAGACAAGCGTCAGGATTCTTCCTCCAGAAACAAGCGAAGAGATTCTAGGAATAAATCAACGTTTGTCACCTCCTTCACACCTCTCAATGCTTCTAAGAGTGAAGTTCTTATGTGGATCGAGAACAGCCAATACAAGCGGAGCATTTCATACCCCGAACCAAAGGGGGGGGGAGTATACCAATAATGGTAAAAACCCTAAAAACTATTGTAAGTACCACAGGAAAAATGGCCATGACACTGATGCATGCTGGGAGTTAGCTCGAGAAATTGAGCGTCTCATAGAAAGGGGCAAATTGGATCGGTTCATCCAAACGGAAGGCAAAAGAGGAGATGGTGACAGACCCAAGGAGGACCCAAAGAAGAAAGGAAAGGGTACCTGTAGACATCGAGTCGGAGGACCTGTGACGAAAACCTGAAAACAAGACGGTTGAAGCGATTGATTCCGGAAGTTTTGAAAAATATATAAAGAATAATAAGCGAAGGAAAATTAGCGGCACGGCGTGGGTGCTTAGCGGCATCCGGCACGCGGACGACAATGGTCGAACGCCCGCTCGGCGGTGCAGGACGTGCGCTCGGCGTCCGTCGGACGCACCGCAAGTGGCACGCTCTCGACGTCCGAGCAATGCCCGGGTCCGGTGGCACGGGGCGCGCTCTCGTGGGCCGCTAAACGCACGTGCCCGGTAGCACGAAGCGCGCGTTCGGCGGCCGCGACGTGTGAGCGTCCGGCGGCGCGGGACGCACGCTCGGCGACCGCGGGGTGCGCACGCCCGATGGCTCGAGGCACGGCCCGAGGGTCGTCGGGCGGACGCCCAACCACGTCGGGCGAACGCCCGACGGAGGTTGGGCGCTCGCCCAACGCTGTTGGGCGGCCGCCCAACTCTTGTTGGGCGGTAGCCCAACACTAGGTTGGGCGGCCGCCCAACCCCAATGGGCGACGCCCAATTTCTTTTGGGCGTCGCCCATTGGTCCGGGGACCCGTTTGCCTATAAAAGGCACGAATCCCCATGCAAAAAAAAAAGAAGGAAAAAGAGGGAGAGGAGGAATCCTTAGAGAGCTTCTCACACTAGATATTTTTCTAGAGAGAGGAAGTTGATTTTTTTAGGAAAAAACATTTTTTTCCTAAAAATTGAAAATCTCTAAATTTCCTAAGTTCAATTTTTACTAAATTTTTTATAAAAAAACGGGAGCTCGTGGTTCGTGGAATCAATCGGCTTCAACTGTCAGATACCGAATTCAAGGTATTATCCGAGGACTAGACTCTTTATTTTATTTAATTTATTTCCTTCTTCTATTTTTATGCTATAGTTTTTATTCATTTAGTCATTTATTTATTTTGTCACATTTTATTTAATTAGCGTATTTATTTAATTCTCGTTTCGTGTTAAATAAAATTCGGTTTTGTTTTAAAATAAAAAACCTCGTTTTGATGTCCCAATACGAACCGTGATCCGATAAAAGGTAGTTCGGGTATCGAAAACGTTGTAATTACAAGTTTTTAATTTAAAAGGAATTTCCAAATAATGTTTTGAAATAAAAAACGTCGTTTAGGAATTTCCGTTTTCGACTATGATCCATCTTTGGTAGTTCGGAAACCCAAAACGATTGAATTAGATTTAATTTAAAGCTTTTGAATAAATCTGGAAACATTTAGGAGTGCTGCTGTAATTTACCTATTCTGTCACTAAAATGGTGTTTACCGACGGATTTCCGTCGGTAAATCTGCCAAAATGTAAAAAATGCCATTTCAGTCCCTTTTTCTTAACTTTTAAACTTTTAATCCTTAGTACATATATATAAATATGTAATATATGTTTTTCAAACTATTTTAGAACTTTAGCATATATAATCATTCTAGAATATTTGTATATTATTATTTATTCCATTTTACAATATAAGTATAAGTATATATATGTATTCCTTTTTATTAATTTGGATTATGTTTTAAATGTTAGTTATTTGGTATTTTGAGAAATAATTAATATATATTAGCATATGGTATTTTTGGTATTTAAAACTATAGTAGTTATGTATATGTATAGTTTTTGGAACATTTGGGTTATTTTAGTGATTATTGAATAAAATTATTTTTGGATAAGAATCATTTTCTTAGTTATAGGATTTACTTATTATTTTCACATTTTCAAAGTATAGATATATTGTACCTATTATTTTTATATATACATATAGCTTCTTTTGTATTAATTCTTATTTTATATTCTATTTTTTATTTAAATGTATATACGTATGTACAAATTATTTTCTTTACACTTTGAGCCCATTCATGGGTCCATATTTCAAATGGGCTTTATTTAAGTGTGAATATTAGTTAAAATAAGTTTATTGTTGTAATTATAACAATTAGAGATTCCATTAAATAAGTGGGGAAAATAAATCACAAAAAGAGAGTTTTCAATTGAATTATTTAAACTAATGAGTTTTTTTCTAATGTAAATAAATAGAGTCATCCTTGTTAATATTCCAAATCGTCTTCAAAACACCACGTTTTAAAACCTTAATCCGTTCCAAAGGCGGATTAAAGGATCATTGTAATTAAAATCGTTTTCTTTGCAAATAATAGATTTTTGAATCATTTTCTTAAAGGATTTGTACAAAATGAAATTGACTTGTATGTTTAACCACATTTTCTTATTAAAGGTTCTTTATCTCAAACGTTTTCAAATACTCGAGTCGTTCCAACGGCGATTCGGGTAAGCTTCATCAAACGAGGTTTTAAAACGCTCCTAAATCGTTCCAACGGTGATTAAGGTGCGAACCATGTAAATAAAACTCGTTTTGGGGGAATAAGTTAGTGTAGAATAAACACACAACATAACATTTAAATACGGTTGTAAATAAATCATTTCTTTCTTCCCTCTCTGTGTATGTATAAACATAAATGGGTGATTCTTTACTGAGGTGGCTTTTCAATATCATATGCTCAAAATGGTTTCTAAAAAGAGAAAGAAAAGGGTTTCAAATGAATTTTAAACTTAAAGAAGTATACGATTAGTCCGTTATCGTCTAACATGCTGAGTAGGAGGCCGGTGGTTCATAACCGGGTGATGTCGGGGTGCCTAGTAGCCTTTCTCCGGAAAGGAGCTAGCCTTCTCGGCTCGTACCTAAGTTTCCCGAACCCACACCGGTCTCCCGCAAGGGATCGGTGTTCATTTTCCCATTCGTGGGTGGCGACTCTTCCATATCTCCGAGCTCCGGTCCTGCCGAGCAGCTTGATTCCACGATTGGTTGCTTTCGGCGCCAATCACCACTTACGTCGCCATGAGGTTGTCCACCCCCCGGTCCGCCCGGGAGATTAGGCCGCGGCACCTCGTCTAACAAGTGGCGACTCTGCTGGGGAAGCGAGAAATTTGATTCCGGAAGGCGTGTATTAAGCCCTTAACGGGGACGGATCGTTTTACTTCTTTTCGTATGCATTCATGTGCATTATTGCAAACCCTTTGGGTAATTTCCGCGAAACCTCTAGCGAGAGTCCATTCGTCGCTCGAAAGAGGCTTGCGTAAGTTCCCCCTTACAGTAAGGTGCCAGAGGGTCCCCATCCATTCGTTAAGGGCGAATCTGTGCGGTCCTGTGAGGTCCCGCGGTCAGCCGTGTCAGCATATAGTAGCCTTAGAAGTTTCCATAGGATCACCCGTTACTATTTTTGATGTGATAAATGAATCAGTTCGTGTTTTCAAACCGCCATGATACGTGTCTAAACCTAAAATATGTAAAGAAAATGAGACGATGCGTTAATATATACTCATGAATCGACATACTAATTACCCTAAAACATCGAAACGATTTGAACTAAAGACGACTTAGTTATCTCGTATGAATGAACAGGTGCGACCCGCCTTGTCCCTTTCGGTGTCCCGATGAAGGCACGTGTTCAGGAAATACGTTATGACGTAAGCACGTATTAGTATGAATCGGTTCGGTGTTAAGGATAGTTACATTTCGATACAAAAGACTATATTAACAGTAGCCGTTATTCACATTCTTTAGATAAATTGGGATAAAACGAGATCACGACGAAACGAAAACGAAGAATATTTCTGTTTCGAACGACCCTGTCGTAACGTGAAAAGTTTCGCACAAGTAGCCCGTCCCTTCCAAAAGACGAGCTTTTACAGTATGCCCCGTGTCGTTCTTAAGAGAAATGGACGTGTCCGCAAAAGGTGACTAAGAAAATAAAAAGACAAAAATGAACTAAACGACCAAAATCATTCTGAATCTACGATATATGTTAATCCCACGAGTAGTTAAAGAAAATAAACCAATGCCGTTGAATACGTGCCTCGAACGAGTGTATACCCCGTTTAAAATCTCGAAGCCGAATTAAGCCAAACCATATAATTGCGCCATATGGACGAGACTGTGGGTTTTGACTAACGACTCGATCATTTCGACCGTTACCAAAACTGCAAGAAATATGGCCCGATGTACGTGTTTGCTTAATTCGTGCCTAAAGGAAAGAGAACGGTAATATCCTCGCCTCGAATAAACATGCGATTCAACGAAACGTTGATTTTCTATAACCACACTAAGATGATATATCCCGTGGATTGGGAAGAACAACGAACTGTTGCTAGCCGAAAGGTTACCGTGCGCTCAAAATAAGACTCGCCGTCTTTTCACGTAGCAAAATGAGCAAACGAATCCTCGACGCTAAGAACAAACACGTTACGCGATGAGTCCGTTCCCTAAAATAAAATCCAAAAGTGATTCCATCACTAAATAAACACGTGGTTATGTCTCTCGATAGATCCAAAAGATCCCGTTGTAATCCAAAAATCGAGACACAAACCCACGCGAACAAAAGGGAACGAGTCATTGACAATAACGAAACGATTGGACTAAAAGAATAACTCGTACCACGTCTAAAAACTGAGATGCACTCAAAGGGAGTCAAAACCCGAATTAATGCATCTCGCGAAAGGACAAAAGACGAGTTATTCTGAAAGGACAATCCAACTTGGTCGATTTCTTAGTCACTGAACGTGGATACGTCAAAACGAACTGTATTGTCTGATGGGTGATTTACTTTTCCGCAATAATCGACGGCATCACGCGTCCCCTGGACCGCAATGTGAGCCCCAAACCAAAATCCTAGAAAAGAGACCTGGACCAACGAGTGTGTGGAGGAATAAGGGTGGAAGAGAGATATTGTGATACGTGTAAATAGAACTAACGTTTGTTTTTCTTATCTTATAATCGTAAATAAATAAACGCACACACCACGAATCATGCATACATACTAATGGATACCGTTCGCGCAGACGTCATCATTAAGCGGTTGTGGTTTCGCGAGAGTAATCGGCTTGTCAGACAGTTTGATCAGCTACGAGTAGACAGTTCAGAATCAGTAGTTGTGGCTTCTGAATCATCTTCGTCTGGGTATACTCAGTCTTCCGTCAGTATGTCTGCGACCGACGAGAAAGTGGCTGAATTGGAGAATTCTGTGAACAATATCAATGATCAGCTGGCCGCGATCTTGGCCCAGCTAGCTGAGTTAGCACTGAAGGACAACAAGAGTGGTAGTAAGCGTGCTGAGAATGAGGTGAACGACGGTCCTCGCTTTGGGAATGGGGAGGATTATCAGGAATATATCCGAAAACAGCTGGAAAAGGAGAAAGCTAAGGAAGAGGAGTGGAAGCAACACATCACACAGGAAGTGCAGGACTTGCGTGGAGGAAGTTCCGGAAGTCAGGACTTCTATAACTTGAAGAATTGTTTGTCGGCAACAGCTTTGCCTCTGAAATTTCGTCTCCCTGACATGAAAAAGTTCGATGGAACTGGAGATCCCACCGCTCATATGAATCAGTATGTTGCGGTGATGAAGCACACGATCCTGACTAAGGATCAGGTCTTAGGGTTGTTTAACACTTACCTAGAGGGGGCTGCCCTCACATGGTTTCATGCATTGCCGATGGTAACGAAGAGAGATTGGAAGGAGTTGGCAAAGTCATTCATCGCCCGATATAGTTTCAACACTATGCTTGAGGTTACCCTGAAGGAGCTGGAGAGTACTAAGCAACAAACTGGTGAGTCTTTTTCCGATTTTGTGAGAAGGTGGAGAGCCAAGGCAGCAATCATGAAGCAGAAGCCGCTTGAGCAGGATCAGATCCGAATGGTAGTTGGTAACACGTTGCCGTATATTAAGAATGAGCTGCGGTATATGCCTTTTACCGATTTCAATCAGATGTATAGTTGTGCCTTGACAGTTGAGGGGGATGGAGAGCCGAAGAAAGCTTACACTAAGTGGACGATGTCTGGATATAGTGCCGGAGGGCCAAGTGCGAGTACAGAATCAGCCGCAGTGAAAGTGCTTGAACTTAACGCTATCGAAAAGAGGCAGTTCGCCAAGTTTGATCAAAGCTACGCAAAAGTTTTCGAATGATTGCAGAAAAGGGGATTGTTGAAAGCCCTCACTCCTAATGGCAAAGCACCGTCTACTCCTCAGATGCAAGCTAGGGGGTACTGTGAGTTCCATAGCAACTACGGGCACACTATTGAGAACTGTGAGAGGTTGAAGCATGAGATTCAAAATTTGATTGAGGAGAAAAAGATAGCTAATCCATCATCAGCAAACCCTTCCACTAGGCACAATCCATTTCCTAATCATAGGGTAAGTATGATCGAATCCGGGCTCGAGGAGAGTACGGTGGTAGAATCCTTTGAGGAGGATGAAGAGGAGCTGTTGGACTCCGATGAGAAAATGACGATAGGAAGAGGATTGTATGTGTCTTTTCTGGGAGAGGAAACAGCGAGCGAGGGAGCGCCATATGACGAAGATGACACCGAAGAGACCAGGCAGGGGTCATCTCGGAGAATTATTCTTGAGTTAAAGATATTCAGTGGGGTGGAGGACCCTGAGGTCCACTTGTATGAGTATATGTGTGCTATGTTTGTTGAACCATTTGGGATTAATGAGATCGCTCAGTGGTTCCACCCTTCGTTGATAGGCGAGCATTTGGAGTGGTTCCGATCCTTGCCTGATTCCATCAAGGGTGATTGGTCACAATTGGCAAGTTTATTCTTGGAAAAGTATAAGAAGGCTAAAGAGAGAGCGGCAAAAAGTAGCGCAATGCAGGTTGGGCCCATCAAGCGCCCGTTGCCAGCAGTTAGTAAGTATAACAGCAACAAAGACCCTATGGAGCATTTGCACTTCTACTTGTCAGTGATGGGGCCGTTGGGCTTCAAAGAGGAGGAAATCACGAGTTTGTTTTGCAACTCATTCGCAGGAGAATCGCTGGTGTGGTATATGTCTCTTCCGATGAATGTTAAGGTGAACTGGGCTGAAATGGCCAAGAGATTCATTAAGAAATGCACCGCATGGGGGCATCCAGAGGAAATTCCTGAGTCACTCGATGAGGAGACACCTGAGGCAGTATTAACCATGGCTAAGTACAAGGGAGATGAGAACCCCATCGATTATATAAACCGTTTCCGCACTCACATGTATGGTGCAGGGCTCCATCGAAGTGAGTTGGTTCAGCATTTTCCAAAGACACTTGTAGGAGGAGCTTTGATGTGGTACCAAATGCTCTCGGCAAAGGCAAAAGGGGACTAGGGGTTCCTCATGGAGGCTTTCGTGCAGAGATATGAGATGTACGTCCCGTGGACTGGGTCGTTGGAAGATTTAGGAAGGATCAAGCAATTTCCCGAGGAGGCATTCGTGGATTATGCTAGGAGATGGAGGTTCAAGTATGCCTCATGTCGGGTCACCTTGAGCGATCAGGAGCAACTCATGTGCATCCGAAAGGGTGCTATTCCACTTGTGGCAAAGAGGTTGAGCAGGGTGTTCTTGAAGGATTATGATGAGCTTATAGGGTGGGCTCGGTATGGATCGTCGAACCCTTTCTACGTAAATCCGAATGTCCCTCACGTAATGGGTCTGATTATTGTAGATATCTGGGGAAGTTCCTCGGAAGAGGAAGGTATCAATCAGAAAGCTCCAATCCATATCTGGGATGAGTCTGATGACGAGCCAAAAATTGCCATAATGGTAGAGTCGGGCTGAGGCACCGAGGGAAAGAATCTGCCCGGATTTAAGATCTTCAACGATGTTACTGACTGGGGCAAAGGAAAGGCAAGCTGCTTCATAGAGGGGATCATGATGCTTGACCTGAATGTTGAGGAGCAAGTTATCACTACATAGACCACCGTGGGGGCAGTGGATGAACCAAACACCTCCAAGTCCCATGAAAACCCTGAGAACCTCGATGATGACAACTATGTTACTGCTTTGTTTGAATCCGATGATGTACTTGCCAATACTATCAATGAAATGAATTCTGATTTTGCTTACTTGCTTAATGTTGATTCTGATCATTCCATGCATTCTCATTCATATAACATGCCTACATTTGAAATCAATACAATAGAAATGTCAACTTTCAATCTTGGCACGGATGAAAATCCTAAACTTATACAAATTGCTCAAGAATTAACTATTGAAGAGAGGAAAGAATTTGAGAGAATAATTAAAAAATATGAAATAGTGTTTGCTTGGACGTACGAAGACATGCCAGGAATCGATCAATCAATCGTAACTCACCGTATTCCGACATACCCCGATGTTAAGCCCGTGAAACAGAAACTCCGACGCATGAGACCGGAATGGGCAGATAAGATCAGAGAAGAAGTGAAGAAGCAGTTAGAAGCAGGGTTCATCGAAGTAATCGACTATCCCCCTTGGGTCGCAAATGTAGTGCCCATCGCGAAGAAGGATGGCAAAGTGAGAATGTGCGTCGATTATAGAGATCTTAATAAAGCATGCCCGAAAGATGAGTTCGCATTGCCTCATATTGACGTATTGATCGACAGTGCAACGTCAAGTGTATTACACACGAATGTGGATGGTTTCATGGGCTACATGCAAGTCCAGATGGCCGAAAAGCACAAAGCAAAAACCTCGTTCACAACTGAGTGGGGGACATACTGTTACAGAGTAATGCCGTTTGGTTTGAAAAATGTCGGGGCAACTTACCAGCGAATGGCCACAGCACTGTTCCATGATATGATACACAAGGAGGTAGAAGTCTATGTGGACGATATGATGGTCAAATCAGAGACAAGAGAAGGGCATTTTGCCGCGCTCGAGAAGTTTTTGGCCCGAATTGCAGAATTCAAGCTAAGGTTAAACCCGAAGAAGTGCTTTTTCGGCGTTTCGTCGGGGAAAATCTTAGGCTATGTAATCGGAAATAAGGGAATCGAGGTAGATCCTGATAAAGTGAAGGCTATACAGGAGATGCCGGCACCGAGAAATGAGAAGGAAGTGAGAGGGTTTCTGGGGCAGGTTCAGTATATCAGTCGGTTCATAGCAAGACTCACCGCAATCTGCGAGCCAATCTTTAAGTTGCTAAGGAAAGACCAACCCGCTGTTTGGAATGATAAGTGTCAGCAAGCTTTGGAGAGCGTCCGTAGCTATTTGTCTAATCCGCCAGTGCTGAGACCGCCTAAACTGGGAAAGCCGCTTCTCCTCTACGTAGCAATTGAGGAGCGATCTATTGGGGCAATGTTGGCTCAAGAGGGAGACACCGGTGTGGAGCACGCGGTGTATTATTTGAGTAAGAAATTCCTGGAGTACGAGCTCAAGTACAACATGATCGAAAAGACATGTGTGGCAGTGGTATGGTTGACAAAGAAACTGCGGCACTATTTCCAATCGTATAAAGTGATCATTATTTCTCGGATGGACCCCGTGAAGTATCTATACCGAACTCCATCCTTGACGGGGAAGTTAGCCAGATGGTTGCTGCTTTTATCCGAGTTTGACATTGAATATGTGACGAAGAAGGTTATCAAAGGGAGGGCCGTGGCAGAATTTCTGGCCAATCAGCCCCTGAATGCAGAGAAAGAAGAGATAAGTTATGATTTCCCCGATGAGCACTTGAACGCAATCGAAGTTATACCGTGGAAAATGTTCTTCGATGGAGCAGTTAATTCGAAGGGAGCCGGAGTAGGAGTACTACTTACCTCACCGGAAGGAGAAAGGATCCCGATGGCCAAGAAGTTATCCTTCCCTCTCACCAATAATATGGCTGAGTATGAAGCGTGCATTTATGGCTTAGAGTCATTAGCGGCACTGGGAGCGTCATATGTCGAAATCTGGGGGGACTCAAAGTTGATCATTGAACAGGCACAAGGGAACTGGGAGGTAAGAGAAGAAAGACTACGTCCATATCTAGATCAGCTAGAAGGGTTGGCACAAAGATTCAAGGAATGTCGTTTCTATCATATTCCTCGAGCACAGAACCAGGCAGCGGATGCCTTGGCTACTTTGGTGTCAGTTTGGGACAACCCCCGGAACCTTGCTTCGAAGCCGTTGGTATTGAGAAGATCTCACAAACCATGTTACGAGGACGTAATGCTGTTAGGGACAGATGAAAAACCATGGTATTTCGATATCGTGAACTTCATGAAAGATGAGACATATCCGGCAGAGTCAGAACCTAGGGATCAAGCTGTGATTAGAAGGCTAGCTCGTCAGTTCGTCATCCACAACGACTTTCTTTACAAAAGGCACGTTGATGGATTACAACTCAGATGCTTGGATGCGGGAGAAGCCCGCGAGGCAATGGAATCAGTACATTTGGGAATTTGTGGAGCCCATATGGGAGGAGCAGTACTAGCTAAGAAAATTATCAGACAAGGCTTCTATTGGCTCACCATGGAAAGAGATTGTAACGAGTATGCAAAGAAATGTCACGATTGTCAAATCCACGGCGATTGCAGTCATCTTCCGGCCATGGAACTACATGTGCTAGCACCTATTTGGCCATTCGCTGCCTGGGGCATTGACATCATCGGCGAAGTAAGGCCTAATGCTTTAAATGGACATAAGTTTATTGCAGTCGCCATCGATTATTTCACCAAATGGGTAGAAGCAGAGTCGTTTAGCAAACTGGGATCCAAGCAGATGAGAAAGTTCATTGAAAAACACTTGATCACCAGGTTCGGAGTGCCTCATCACATGATCACGGATAATGGAGTCCAGTTTCAGGGGGAAGTAAGGAATCTTTTCCGAGAATATGGCATTGAACATCACAGGTCTTCTCCGTACCGTCCACAGGCTAATGGGGCAGTAGAAGCAGCTAATAAGAACCTTAAAAGGATTCTCGTAAAGACGGTGGAATCACATCGGAACTGGCATGAGCACCTCCCACTCGCGTTGTGGGCTTATCGCACGACAGTCAGAACCTCGACTGGGGCAATGCCATTCTCCTTGGTATACGGAACAGAAGCAGTCCTGCCGATTGAGATCAAAAAGCGATCGTTGAGAATCGCAGTGGAAGCAGAAATTCCCGAAACGGAATGGGTGAAGAGGCGATATGAGCAGTTGGCTTTAGTTGATGAGAAAAGGATGGAAGCCCTTTACCATGTACAGTTATATCAAAGAAGGATGGCTCGGGCTTTCAATAAAAAAGTCAAGACCAGTCCTATCAAAGAAGGAGATTTAGTGCTGAAACAGATCCGTGTGACGCACACCGACCCGAGGGGGAAGTTCAGGCCTAACTGGGAAGGACCATTCGTCGTAAAAAAGATACTAAGCAAAGGAGCGGTGAAGTTAACCACAATGGACGGCATGGAATTCTCCGAACCTACCAACCTGGATAGGCTTAAGAAATACTTTTCGTAAAAAAAAAAATAAAAAATAAAGAAAAATTCCCGATGGGTTGAAAACCCGCAAAGGGCGACCTATGCAACAATAAGGGAAATCCCAATGGGTGAAAACCCGAAAGGGCACTCATTTAAAAATTCCGGGATAGTAAAAGGGGAGGAGAAAAATCGCCGGGATCCGAAAACCAAAAGGCGGGTCCTGGTAACAATAGTTATAACTTGAGCAATTACAAAAACAATGTATAAGAGACTAAGTATTTCTGTTGCTTGTAAATAAATAGAGGCATGAATATATTTGACAAGAATGATTGGAATCATTATAATCTACTGAATGCATGGTAATATGAATCACGGGTTATACATTTCTTGTCCTACTTTTCACAAAAAGCCTACCTACTATCCACCCCACTCCCTATACATCAGCTATACATCGGAGAAACCCTAATAAAAGCTACAAAGCAACAATAAAAGCTACAAAGCAATACATAACGAGCCTAATACGGAGGAAAGTCCCAATAGTTCTCAAAATCTCTCAGGTGTGATGCCCGGTCCGCAGATAGTGCCTCCTCGGCAGCACGCGCTCTCTCATCAGAAACTCGCGCTCTCTTATCAGAAACTCGTGCTCTCTCATCAGCAGCTCGTGCTCTCTCCTCTACAGCAAGGCGTCTGATCGACTCATCACGCGCCCTCTCCTCGACGGCAAGGCGACCCTCAGTCTCCTGTCGCATCATCCCCGACCAGTGGTCGTTCCTCTCTTGATACACATGACCAACTCGGGCATCAGCTTCCCACACTAGCTCGCTCTGTCTCCGCTCGTGGGCATGCAGATCACTCTACAGAAAAAGAAAAAAAAAGAAGAACAGATAAAAGGCAGCATAGGCAAAAACATAAATCATACATACATGCATACATTTCACTACACTAAAGTACAGTAATGATACATACCAGGTGATCGGTGCAGCGCAAGCTGAGGCGGTCTCGGAGATAACCAGACAGCCCCACGTAATCCGTACAAGTCTCTCTCGTGGTCAAAGAAGCGTCCGAGGGATCAAACGGGACCCTCGAGGAGAAGATAGGAGGGGCCGCCTCAAATCCCGCGTAAGGTGCCCCGGACTCGTCATAGCAGATCGTAGCATAATCTCTCCCATAGTCTGGTATAGGCACGCCTAGGGAAGACCTCTCCGGTCGGGCAGCGCTGGAGGACTCGCCAACATAGTAGGGCTGCTCGCACACTGGCGTCTGAGCCCGAGTGCCGTCGAAGAAATCAGATAAGTGGGCACTCCTCCAGGATCCCTCCTGCAAACAAAACACACCATAAAACCTCTGAACATCTCATGAATAAAAAGGGTAAAATAAAAAGGGAACGGAATCACTTACCGGGACCTCCTCCTGACCAAAGACTGCCGCGACAGCCTCCCTCGAAAATACATCCGCCACCGGATCCACCTCCATCGCCGCCGCCGGGGCATCCCTCGCGCTCAGCAAAGTAGACAAGTAAGGCTCACGGCCCCCGGCGTGAATCCACACCGCTCTACCAACATACCGACGGGTCAGGTCCCGACGAATGACCGATAGTGGCAGGGTCCGCACCGCGAACATAGAGACGGGGATCTCGCCCGGCGTCCAGTGAGCGTCCCTAACTCCGGTGATGCCTCGATCCCCTAAATACCACGCCCGCACGCAGGGGCCGGTGAGCACACACTGCTGCTCCTGGATCATCGATAAATATGTATAACCAGGGCCGAAGTCGAGGTCATCCCATCGGAACTTAATCTAAAAAAATACACAAAGAGAAAGTCAGAAAGACTCAAACAAAAAACCAAGCATGATTAGGCAAAATCTACCTGTGTGAGGGTCAGCGAGTCGATCCGATCCAGAAGCCACGACACTGTCCGACTCCTCTCGGCGCTCAAGTCAAAATCCCTCCATTGAGTCATGAAAGGCGGCCTCAGTACTCTCGGTCGAGATCGAGATCGGCTGGGGAGGATGTGTCTCTCATACGCCCACACCTGCGGTAAAAACGAGGACTAGGAGTGTGAAAAATGTGAAGAAGATAAGACGGATAAGTCAAGAAGGCGTCACGTACCAGCAGAGCAAAGGTATAACCACCGAAGTCCTTGCGCTTCCGGCAAGTCAGATCCAAAAACTTGTAAAGAAAGGCTAAGCCTGCCCCCGCCCAATCGTAGGAAGCCGCTGCATCCAAATCGCTGAGCGCCTGAATGAGGCCCGCATGTACCTTCCCGCCCTTCGTGCGGAAAATCGTCTCACTCAGAGCATATACCAAGAAGCTACGAACCGCCAAGTCGGTATCGTCAGTCTCGCAAAAATCTCGTCTACTCAAGAGGCTCGCGGTGGAAACAAACTTCGGCGCATAGACGAACTCCCGGTCCAATCAAGGCAGCAAGCCTAGCAGGGTCGACCCGCGGTCGCATCATACCAAAATGGAAAGGGACGGGAGTGTTGCTCCCTCGCAATCCGGTCAATAGCGAAAAATCTCAAGGCGAGATAGTCATCTCCCCAAAGGAAAGGTGGAAGGTGTGGGTCGAATCAACCCACCGCTCACACAAGGCCCGTAGGCCAAAAGGATCGCATACCCTGTTGGTGCGGGGCAGCGCTGCAATAAAGGGCTCGAAGCCCAACTCACGCACGCGGGCTCTCGCCGCGGTGCCTAGCCTATCATACCACGAGTGAACCTCGGCGGTGGTCCCCGAAATCTCAATGAACTAAAAAGGAACAAGATAAGAAAATTTAAATACGGCCCCTAAAGCATGCAATTGATAAGAACGCGTTAAGACTAGGTATTCTTTCATTTTCTAACCTAGAGACATCCGGTCAGTTAGGACCAATTTTCTGTAAAAATCTCTCCTGTAGGGTCATTCACGTAAGGTTTAGTCAATTCTTTAATCCACCCTCGTCTGCGGTGACGAGGAGCATAGATTAGGCTTTACTATTCACGTGCATTAGTTAAGTTCTTACTATTCACGTTTTTACTATTCGCGTGCACTATTCACATGCATTAGCTAAGTTTTTACTATTCACGTGCAATATTCACGTTTTTACTATTCACGTGCACTATTCACGTTTTACTATTAACGTGCATTAGCTAAGTTTTTACTATTCATGTGCACTATTCACGTTTTTACTATTCACGTGCATTAGCTAAGTCTTTACTATTCACGTTTTTACTATTCATTTGCACTATTCACGTTTTCACTATTCACGTGCACTATTCACATCTTCACTATTCACGTCGTTTTTACTGTTAGCATGCATAAATTCGTAGTGTCACTATTCACATGCATATAGCGCGTATTCTTACAAAAATAAACAGGTGTTACTTGTAAATAAAGGAATTCACGTTTTATAGCTAAAGTCCTCTAAGGCAGTCTAAGGGTTAGCATGCAAATCATGTTCGTATAGGAATGCTAAAACCTAGAGTTCGAATCGAATAAAAGTGAGAAATTACTTACCTCGTTGCAGCGTGTCCTGCTCAAATGCGTCGTAGGGTCGTGAAAGGTATCCACTCTATCCAGGTTTACGTAAACCTCGTCCATGCCTCTAGTGCCATCCCATTCATCTAAATCCATCCCGAGAATAATCCAAATTGAAGTCTAGTGAGAGAAAGAGGAGAGAGAAGGTGTGGGGTTGAAATGAAACCCCACCACCTTATATAGGAAAAGGGAGTAAATAGTGAAAAAAGTACGATTTGACATAAAGGTAAAAAGTAAATAATTAATTACTAGGTGCACAGACCTCCGATTTGTAGTCCGTTTCAGCCTGCATTTCTCCCAGACAGCGACCAACATTGTCAAGATATGAACTCCAGACCACAGTCATTTTTTACAGAACAGCGACACTAGTCAAAATACAGACGACAGTCAACAGAAGAACAATCATTAGTCTATATCATTTCAGACTAAAACACGTTCCCATTGAACCTCCGAGATGAAAGCTCCAGTGAGAAAATACAGACAACAGTGTTGTAAGAAAATCCAGAAACAATCCCTGCTTTGAGCCATCTGACTCACGGTCGCAGACCGGAGTTGCTTTTGAGCCATCTGACTCGCGGTCGCAGACCGGAGTTGCTTTTGAGCCATCTGACTCACGGTCGCAGACCGGAGTTGCTTTTGAGCCATCTGACTCGCGGTCGCAGACCGGAGTTGCTTTTGAGCCATCTGACTCGCGGTCGCAGACCGGAGTTGCTTTTGAGCCATCTGACTCGCGGTCGCAGACCGGAGTTGCTTTTGAGCCATCTGACTCGCGGTCGCAGACCGGAGTTGCTTTTGAGCCATCTGACTCGCGGTTGCAGACCGGAGTTACTTTTGAGCCATCTGACTCGCGGTCGCAGACCGGAGTTGCTTTTGAGCCATCTGACTCACGGTCGTAGACCGGAGTTGCTTTTGAGCCATCTGACTCACGGTCGCAGACCGGAGTTGCTTTTGGGCCATTTGACTCATGGTCGCAGACCGGAGTTGCTTTTGAGCCATATTTATCTAAGATTGTAGACTAAGGTAGCTATTGAGCCATCATCCTCGCAGTCGCAGACTAGGGTAGCTTTTGAGCCGTTTTTACCGAAGATTGTAGATTAAGGTAGCTATTGAGCCATCATCCTCGTAGTCGCAGACTAGGGTAGCTTTTGAGCCGTTTTTACCGAAGATTATAGACCAGGGTAGCTATTGAGCCATCATCCCCACCTCCGTAGACCAAATCGCTTTAGAGCCGTTCTCATCGCAGTCAGCCAACGTAGGCCGGAGTCGAAAAGGGGGACATTCGCCAGCAGCCGATTCAGAGGCAGCACGGTGCAACCCAAAGCAGAGTCTGAAGAAATCAGAGAACAACGCCAGAGCGCGCAGCGCAAAGGTCAGGTATGCTCCCTCCTACTCTTTACGTGTCTTTTACTTTTATATGTTTTACATTGCATGTGTTGCGTTAGCAAAAAAACGTTTTCGAAACACACACATCACTGTCAAAATAGAAAAGTAGGGACAACTGTAGACACCGAGTCGGAGGACCTGTGACGAAAACCTGAAAACAAGACGGTTGAAGCGATTGATTCCGGAAGTTTTGAAAAATATATAAAGAATAATAAGCGAAGGAAAATTAGCGGCACGGCGCGGGTGCTTAGCGACATCCGGCACGCGGACGACAATGGTCGAACGCCCGCTCGGCGGCGCGGGACGTGCGCTCAGCATCCGTCGGACGCACCGCAAGTGGCACGCTCTCGACGTCCGAGCAATGCCCGGGTCCGGTGGCACGGGGCGCGCTCTCGTGGGCCGCTGAGCGCACGTGCTCGGTAGCGCGAAGCGCGCGTTCGGCGGCCGCGACGTGTGAGCGTCCGGCGGCGCGGGACGCGCGCTCGGCGGCCGCGGGGTGCGCACGCCCAATGGCTCGAGGCACGCCCCGAGGGTCGTCGGGCGGACGCCCAACCACGTCGGACGAACGCCCGACGGAGGTTGGGCGCTCGCCCAACGCCGTTGGGCGATCGCCCAACTCTTGTTGGGCGGTAGCCCAACACTAGGTTGGGCGGCCGCCCAACCCCAATGGGCGATGCCCAATTTCTTTTGGACGTCGCCCATTGGTCCGGGGACCCGTTTGCCTATAAAAGGCACGGATCCCCATGCAAAAAAAAAGAAGGAAAAAGAGGGAGAGGAGGAATCCTTAGAGAGCTTCTTACACTAGATATTTTTCTAGAGAGAGGAAGTTGATTTTTTTAGGAAAAAACATTTTTTTTTCTAAAAATTGAAAATCTCTAAATTTCTTAAGTTCAATTTTTACTAAATTTTTTATAAAAAAACGGGAGCTCGTGGTTCGTGGAATCAATCGGCTTCAACTGTCAGATACCGAATTCAAGGTATTATCCGAAGACTATACTCTTTATTTTATTTAATTTATTCTCTTCTTCTATTTTTATGCTATAGTTTTTATTCATTTAGTCATTTATTTATTTTGTCACATTTTATTTAATTAGCGTATTTATTTAATTCTCGTTTCGTGTTAAATAAAATTCGGTTTTGTTTTAAAATAAAAAACCTCGTTTTGATGTCCCAATACGAACCGTGATCCGATAAAATTTAGTTCGGGTATCGAAAACGTTGTAATTACAAGTTTTTAATTTAAAAGGAATTTCCAAATAATGTTTTGAAATAAAAAACGTCGTTTAGGAATTTCCGTTTTCCACTATGATCCATCTTTGGTAGTTCGGAAACCCAAAACGATTGAATTAGATTTAATTTAAAGCTTTTGAATAAATCTGGAAACATTTAGGAGTGCTGCTGTAATTTACCTATTCTGTCACTAAAATGCTGTTTACCGACGGATTTTCGGTCGGTAAATCTGCCAAAATGTAAAAAATGCCATTTCAGTCCCTTTTTCTTAACTTTTAAACTTTTAATCCTTAGTACATATATATAAATATGTAATATATGTTTTTCAAACTATTTCAGAACTTTAGCATATATAATCATTCTAGAATATTTGTATATTATTATTTATTCCATTTTACAATATAAGTATAAGTATATATATGTATTCCTTTTTATTAATTTGGATTATGTTTTAAATGTTAGTTATTTGGTATTTTGAGAAATAATTAATATATATTAGCATATGGTATTTTTTGTATTTAAAACTATAGTAGTTATGTATATGTATAGTTTTTGGAACATTTGGGTTATTTTAGTGATTATTGAATAAAATTATTTTTGGATAAGAATTATTTTCTTAGTTATAGGATTTACTTATTATTTTCACATTTTCAAAGTATAGATATATTGTACCTATTATTTTTATATATACATATAGCTTCTTTTGTATTAATTCTTATTTTATATTCTATTTTTGATTTAAATGTATATACGTATGTACAAATTATTTTCTTTACACTTTGAGCCCATTCATGGGTCCATATTTCAAATGGGCTTTATTTAAGTGTGAATATTAGTTAAAATAAGTCTATTGTTGTAATTATAACAATTAGAGAGTCCATTAAATAAGTGGGGAAAATAAATCACAAAAAGAGAGTTTTCAATTGAATTATTTAGACTAATGAGTTTTTTTCTAATGTAAATAAATAGAGTCATCCTTGTTAATATTCCAAATCGTCTTCAAAACACCACGTTTTAAAACCTTAATCCGTTCCAAAGGCGGATTAAAGGATCATTGTAATTAAAATCGTTTTCTTTGCAAATAATAGATTTTTGAATCATTTTCTTAAAGGATTTGTACAAAATGAAATTGACTTGTATGTTTAACCACGTTTTCTTATTAAAAGGTTCTTTATCTCAAACGTTTTCAAATACTCGAGTCGTTCCAACGGCGATTCGGGTAAGCTTCATCAAACGAGGTTTTAAAACGCTCCTAAATCGTTCCAACGGCGATTAAGGTGCGAACCATGTAAATAAAACTCGTTTTGGGGGAATAAGTTAGTGTAGAATAAACACACAACATAACATTTAAATACGGTTGTAAATAAATCATTTCTTTCTTCCCTCTCTGTGTATGTATAAACATAAATGGGTGATTCTTTACTGAGGTGGCTTTTCAATATCATATGCTCAAAATGGTTTCTAAAAAGAGAAAGAAAAGGGTTTCAAATGAATTTTAAACTTAAAGAAGTATACGATTAGTCCGTTATCGTCTAACATGCTGAGTAGGAGGCCGGTGGTTCATAACCGGGTGATGTCGGGGTGCCTAGTAGCCTTT